>NC_041392.1:724245535-724255963 GCF_002162155.2 Triticum dicoccoides
CAATTGTAGTACTCAGAGAATCTGAGCACATGCTCACTAGTTGAGTGATTCTCCTCCATCTTTTAGCTATAGAACTTGTTGGAGACTTCATATCTCTCAACTCGGGTATTTGCTTGAAATATTAACTTCAACTCCTGGAACATCTCATATGCTCCATGACGTTCAAAACGTCTTTGAAGTCCCGATTCTAAGCCATTAAGCATGGTGCACTAAACTATCAAGTAGTCATCATATTGAGCTAGCCAAACGTTCATAACGTCTGCATCTGCTCCTGCAATAGGTCCGTCACCTAGCGGTGCATCAAGGAAATAATTCTTCTGTTCAGCAATGAGGATAAACCTCAAATCACGGATCCAATCCGCATCATTGCTACTAACATCTTTCAACACAATTTTCTCTAGGAACGTATCAAAATAAACACAGGGAAGCAACAACGCGAGCTATTGATCTACAACATAATTTGCAAAATACTACTAGGACTAAGTTCATGATAAATTTAAGTTCAATTAATCATATTACTTAAGAACTCCCACTTAGATAGACATCCCTCTAATCCTCTAAGTGATTACGTGATCCAAATCAACTAAACCATGTCCGATCATCACGTGAGATGGAGTAGTTTCATTGGTGAACATCCCTATGTTGATCATATCTGCTATATGATTCACGCTCGACCTTTTGGTCTCCGTGTTCCGAGGCCATATCTGTATATGCTTGGCTCGTCAAGTATAACCTGAGTATTCTGCGTGTGCAACTGTTTTGCACCCGTTGTATTTGAACGTAGAGCCTATCACACCCGATCATCACGTGGTGTCTCAGCATGAAGAACTTTCGCAACGGTGCATACTCAGGGAGAACACTTCTTGATAATTAGCGAGAGATCATCTTATAATGCTACCGTCAATCAAAGCAAGATAAGATGCATAAAAGATAAACATCACATGTAATCAATATAAGTGATATGATATGGCCATCATCATCTTGTGCTTGTGATCTCCATCTTCGAAGCACCGTCGTGATCACCATCGTCACCGGCGCGACACCTTGATCTCCTGCCAGTTGCCGATAACTCGGTTACAAAACATGATCATCTCATACAATAAAATTTAGCATCATGTCTTGACCATATCACATCACAACATGCCCTGCAAAAACAAGTTAGACGTCCTCTACTTTGTTGTTGCAAGTTTTACGTGGCTGCTACGGGCTTAAGCAAGAACCAATCTTACCTACGCATCAAAACCACAACGATAGTTTGTCAAGTTGGTGATGTTTTAACCTTCGCAAGGACCGGGCGTAGCCAAACTCGGTTCAACTAAAGTTGGAGAAACTGTCACCCGCAAGCCACCTATGTGCAAAGCACGTCGGGAGAACCGGTCTCGCGTAAGTGTACGCGTAATGTCGGTCCGGGCCGCTTCGTCCAACAATACCGCCGAACCAAAGTATGACATGCTGGTAAGCAGTATGACTTATATCGCCCACAACTCACTTGTGTTCTACTCGTGCATATAACATCAACATATATAACCTAGGCTCGGATGCCACTGTTGGGTTTCGTAGTAATTTCAAAAAAATTCCTACGCACACGCAAGATCATGGTGATCCATAGAAACGAGAGGGGAGAGTGTGATCTACATACCCTTGTAGACCGACAACGGAAGCGTTAGCACAACGCGGTTGATGTAGTCGTACGTCTTCACGGCCCGACCGATCAAGCACCGAAACTACGACACCTCCAAGTTCTAGCACACGTTCAGCTCGATGACGATCCCCGGACTCCGATCCAGCACAGTGTCGGGGAAGAGTTCCGTCAGCACGACGGCGTGGTGACGATCTTGATATACTACGGTCGCAGGGCTTCGCCTAAGCACCGCTACAATATTATCGAGGACTATGGTGGAAGGGGGCACCGCACACGGTTAAGAATATGATCATGTGGATCAACTTGTGTCTCTGGGGGTGCCCCTTGCCTCCGTATATAAAGGATCCAAGGGGGGGTGCGGCCGGCCCTAGTAGGAGGCGCGCAGGAGGAGTCCTACTCCTACTCCCTTTCCTTGTCCGAGTAGGAGAGGGGAAAGGAGAGAAGGAAAAGGGGGGGGGGGCGCCGCCCCTCCCTCCTTGTCCAATTCGGACTAGGGGGAGAGGGGGCGCGCGGCCTGCCCTGGCAGCCCCTCCTCTTCTCCACTTTAGCCCCATGAGGCCCATTAACCCGCCGGGGGGTTCCGGTAACCCCCTTGGTGCTCCGGTTTTATCCGAAACTTCCCCGGAACACTTCCGGTGTCCGAATATAGCCGTCCAATATATCAATCTTTATGTCTCGACCATTTCGAGACTCCTCGTCATGTCCGTGATCACATCCGGGACTCCGAACTAACTTCGGTACATCAAAACTCATAAACTCATAATATAACTGTCATCAAAACCTTAAGCATGCGGACCCTACGGGTTCGAGAACAATGTAGACATGACCGAGACACGTCTCCGGTCAATAACCAATAGCGGAACCTGGATGCTCATATTGGCTCCTACATATTCTACGAAGATCTTTTATCGGTCAGACCGCATAACAACATACGTAGTTCCCTTTGTCATCGGTATGTTACTTGCCCGAGATTCGATCGTCGGTATCTCAACACCTAGTTCAATCTCGTTACCGGCAAGTCTCTTTACTCGTTCCGTAATACATCATCTCACAACTAACTCATTAGTTGCAATGCTTGCAAGGCTTATGTGATGTGCATTACCGAGAGGGCCCAGAGATACCTCCCCGACAATCGGAGTGACAAATCCTAATCTCGAAATACGCCAACCTAACATGTACCTTTGGAGACACCTGTAGAGCACCTTTATAATCACCCGGTTACGTTGTGACGTTTGGTAGCACACAAAGTGTTCCTCCGGCAAACGGGAGTTGCATAATCTCATAGTCATAGGAACATGTATAAGTCATGAAGAAAGCAATAGCAACATACTAAACGATCGGGTGCTAAGCTAATGGAATGGGTCATGTCAATCAGATCATTCATCTAATGATGTGATCCCGTTTAATCAAATAACAACTCTTTGTCCATGGTTAGGAAACATAACCATCTTTGATTAACGAGCTAGTCAAGTAGAGGCATACTAGTGACACTCTGTTTGTCTATGTATTTACACATGTATTATGTTTCCGGTTAATACAATTCTAGCATGAATAATAAACATTTATCATGATATAAGGAAATAAATAATAACTTTATTATTGCCCCTAGGGCATATTTCCTTCAGTCTCCCACTTGCACTAGAGTCAATAATCTAGTTCACATCGCCATGTGATTCAACACTAATAGTTCACATCACCATGTGATTAACACCCATAGTTCACATTGTCATGTGACCTATACCCAAAGGGTTTACTAGAGTCAGTAATCTAGTTCACATCGTTTATGTGATTAACACCCAAAGAGTACTAAGGTGTGATCATGTTTTGCTTGTGAGATAATTTTAGTCAACGGGTCTGTCACATACAGATCCGTAAGTATTTTGCGAATTCTATGTCTATAATGCTTTGCACGGAGCTACTCTAGCTAATTGCTCCCACTTTCAATATGTATCTAGATCGAGACTTAGAGTCATCCAGACCTGTGTCAAAACTTGCATCAACATAACTTTTTACGACGAACCTTTTGTCACCTCCATAATCGAGAAATATTTCCTTATTCCACTAAAGAATCCCAAAGCTAGACCCAAGCCTGAAACTGAGTGCTTCTATTCCAAAGGAAATGGTCACTGGAAGTGGAACTTCCCTAGATACTTGGCGGATAAGAAGGATGGCAAAGTGAACAAAGGTATATTTGATATACATGTTATTGATGTGTACTTTACTAGTGTTTATAGAAACCCCTCAGTATTTGATACTGGTTCAGTTGCTAAAGAGTAGTAACTCGAAACGGGAGTTGCAAAGTGAACAGAGACTGGTTGAGGGCGAAGTGACGATGTGTGTTGGAAGTGATTCCAAGGTTGATAAGATCATGATCGCACACTCCCTCTACCTTCAGGATTAGTGTTGAACCTAAATAAATGTTATTTGGTGTTTGCGTTGAAGCAAGAATATGATTAGATCATGTTTATTGCAATACGGTTATTCATTTAAGTCAGAGAATAATTGTTATTCTGTTTACATGAATAAAACCTTTAATGGTCATACACCCAATGTGAATGGTTTATTGAATCTCGATCGTGTGATACACATATTCATAATATTGATGGCAAAAGATACAAAGTTGATAATAATAGTGCAACATATTTGTCGCACTACCGTTTAGGTCATATTGGTGTAAAGCGCATGAAGAAACTTCATGCTGATGGGCTTTTGGAATCACTTGATTATGAATCACTTGATGCTTGCGAAGTATGCCTCATGGGCAAGATGACTAAAACTCTGTTCTCCGGAACAAAGAGCGAGCAACTGACTTATTGGAAATAATACATACGATGTATGCGGTCCAATGAATGTTGAGGCTCACGTCGGGTATCATTATTGTCTGACCTTCACAGATGATTTGAGCAGATATGGGCATATCTACTTAATGAAACACAAGTCTGAAACATTTGAAAAGTTCAAAGAATTTCAGAGTGAAGTGAAGAATCATCATAAGAAGAAAGTAAAGTTTGTACGATCTGATCGCGGAGGCAAATACTTGAGTTACGAGTTTGGCCTTCATTTAAAAATAATGTGGAATAGTTTCACAACTCATGCCACCTGGAACACCACAGCGTAATGGTGTGTCCAAACATCGTAACCGTACTTTATTTGATATGGTGCGATCTATGATGTCTCTTACCGATTTACCACTATCATTTTGGGGTTATTCATTACAGACAGCTGCTACCTCTTGAGCACTGCGTTGGTTTTCCCTTCAAGAGGAAAGGGTGATGCAGTAAAGTAGCGTAAGTATTTCCCTCAGTTTTTGAGAACCAAGGTATCAATCCTGTAGGAGACCATGCTCGAGTCCCACGCACCTACACAAACAAATAAGAACCTCACAACCAACGCGATAAAGGGGTTGTCAATCCCTTCACGGACACTTACGAGAGTGAGATCTGATAGAGATGATAAGATAATATTTTTTGGTATTTTTATGGCAAAGAGTAAAAGTAAAGATTTCAAGGTAAATGGTAATAGAAATAGTTTGTTGACGGGAGATTAATATGATGGAAAATAGACCCGGGGGGCATAGGTTTCACTAGTGGCTTATCTCAAGATAGCATAAGTATTACGGTGGGTGAACAAATTACTATCGAGCAATTGATAGAATTGAGGATAGTTATGAGAATATCTTGGTATGATCATGTATATAGGCATCACGTCCGTGACAAGTAGACCGGCTCCTGCCTGCATATACTACTATTACTCCACACATCGACCGCTATCCATCATGCATCTAGAGTATTAAGTTCATAAGAATAGAATAACGTTTTAAGCAGGACGACATGATGTAGAGGGATAAACTCATGCAATATGATATAAACCCATCTTTTTATCCTCGATGGCAACAATACAATACGTGTCGTTTCCCCTACTGTCACTGGGATCGAGCACCGCAAGATTGAACCCAAAGCTAAGCACTTCTCCCATTGCAGAAAAGGTCAATCTAGTAGGCCAAACCAAACTGATAATTCGAAGAGACTTGCAAAGATAACCAATCATACATAAAAGAATTTAGAGGAGATTCAAATATTGTTCATAGATAATCTTGATCATAAACCCATAATTCATCGGATCTCGATAAACACACCGGAAAAGAAGAGTTACATCAAATAGATATCCAAGAAAATCGAGGAGAACTTTGTATTGAGATCCAAAGAGAGAGAATAAGCCATCTAACTAATAACTATGGACCCGAAGGTCTGAGGTAAACTACTCACACATTATCGGAGAGGCTATGGTGTTGTTGTAGAAGCCCTCCGTGATCAATGCCCCTCCGGCAGAGCGCCGGAAAAGGCCCCAAGATGGGATCTCATGGGTAAAGAGGGTTGCTGCGGTGGAAATATGGTTTTGGCTCCGTATCTGATGTTTCCAAGGTATATGAGTATATATAGGCGAAGGAGGTCGGTCAGGAGAGCTACGAGGGGCCCACGAGGGTGGAGGGCACGCCCAGGGTGTATGCGCGCCCCCTGCCTCGTGGCCTCCTCGTTTGTTTCTTAACATCCACTCCAAGTCCTCTGGATCACGTTTGTTCTGAAAATCACGTTCCCGAAGGTTTTATTCCTTTCCTTCGAAACACCGAAATAGGCAAAAAAAACAACAATTCGAGCTGGGCCTCCGGTTAATAGGTTAGTCCCAAAAATAATATAAAACTGTATTATAAAGCCCATTAAACATCCAAAACATAATATATAATAGCATGGAACAATCAAAAATTATAGATACGTTAGAGACATATCAAGCATCCTCAAGCTTAATTCCTTTTCGTCCTCTAGTAGGTAAATGATAAAAACAGAATTTTTTTATGTGAAATGCTACTTAGCATAATTTTTAATGTAATTCTCTTATTTGTGGTATGAATATTCAGATCCGAAAGATTCAAAATAATTTTAACATCCAATGCTGATGGACGTACAAACTCACATGAACACATTCATCAAATAATTAATTGGCACGTAAGTGAAACTAAGATCGAACTAGCCTTGGCATGCATACAGCATGCCGTCGCCTCGCGTGATCGTCATGTGTTGTTTATACAGCATGTACATACGAAACATACACCGTGTCGTCGTCGATGTCCAGGTGCGTCGCCTGTCTAACCGTCGCTGGTGCCAACAGCTGCGTCGAGGAGGAAATTATATTCATACGTAATTGTAATGACGAATCTAGCTCGCTAGGATACGAGGAAGGGACGGACAGCTTGAGTAGCTTGTGCAGCTCGTATCATGTCCTTGCCGGTACAGTGGCTGCTGTTGTTTGCGCGGCAGCGAAAAGTCAGCATTGAAGTACAGAATCGTAACTGGCTAGGAGTCTTATCTCCGGTTTCTAGGTGATTCTATCTCTAACTCTAAACTTGCACACGTGCCGTATAATTTATGGACGCAAATATCTGGCGATTGTCTGGGAGTAGGGCTGGAATTCGAGCCGAGTCAAGCCAGCTCGGCTCGACTCGCTAGAGCCCGTTTCGTTAACGAGCTAGCTCGACTCGGCTCATTATTATAACGAGCTCAAATCCAAGATTGGCTCGACTCGTATAACTCGCGAGCTGACTCGTTTAGCTTGTTAAGCTCGTTAAAGATATGAACATAAAACCCTCAAATATTATAAAAATAATTATGTATATATTAAACATATATATATATATATATATATATATATATATATATATATATATCACTAAACTATAGTAATTTCCTTATAACACATGAGTCTCCTAGGCGGCTGGGCCTTCAACGGCTAGGCCTTGTGTTGTGCGTCTGGGACATAGAGTGCTGAGTGGCTGATCTTTTTTTGTATTGGAAGTGGCTGATATTTTGTACCGAGCCTAACGAGTTACACGAGTACTCGTGAGATTGGCTCGTTTAACTTGGTCAATAAACGATCTTAAACTAAAGCTCGGCTCGACTCGTTATTCTTCGAGTTTGAGTCGATTCGAGCCGAGTCACGAGCTACTCGTTTAGCTCGCGAGCTTCGAGCTTTTTTTTCAGCCCTATCTGGGAGGGAGGCTCCACTGGTGCTTCCTATTTGGCGCATGGGCGTGTGTATTTATTTTGCAGACAGGCGCACACAGGCCTCCGTGCTGGGCCGGCCCAACACCCCATCCGTTATTTTATTTTCTAAGAGGCAGAAAATTGCATTCGCTTAGAGGTTCGGATGAGTTACATCTTCTCAGGCATTTTCTTCTTTCTTCTTTTGTTTTTCATTTTTTCCATTTCCATTTTCTGTTTTTTTCTTCTTTCTTATTCGATGAAAAAAATTCCAATTCGTAAACGCTTTTCAAATCAATGAAAATTTTCATTTTTCGATGAATTTCTTCAAATTCAATTAACTTTTTCAAAATTGACGAACCTTTTTCTTCAAATCGATTAACTTTTTTCATTTTTGCAGATGTATTTCTTATTCATTGACTTTTTCTCAAACTTGATCACTTTTTCTTCAACTTGGATGATTTGTTTTCTAATTTTATGAACCTTTTCAATTCAAGGAATTTTTTTAAAATTTGATGAACTTTTTTTCAAAATCAATTAGCTCTTTTCAAATTCGATGAACTTTTTCCATATTCGGTGAAATTTTTTCAAAATCGCTGAACTTTTCTTCAAAGTCACAATTTTCTTTCAATTTTGTGCTTTTTTATTGATTCATAAACTGTTTTCCAATTTGCAATTATTTTCAAAAATATGTTTAAATTTTTAAAAATGAACTAATTTTGAATACGTGAACTTTTTTTAGTACATGAACTTTTTTTGATTTGGTGAGCTTTTTCTTAATACGGAAAATTTTGTGTATGTTGTAAACTTCATTGGAAATCTTTGAACATGTTGTCAATTAATTCAAAATTCTAAATGGTACAGTGTAATGCGCAATAAATAGGGCGTCTACTGTTTTGAATAGTCCGTGCTGTAAATTGTCACTAGCAATTACTTCGTGGAGTGGGCCGGCCCACCCAGTTGCTGCAAGTGCATGATGAATCCTCCACTTCCATCAACAAGGGAAATTTCAGAGAGTTATTTGATTGGTATAAGAACACGAAGGAAGATTTGATGAAGCTAGAGATTAAGAATGACATTAGAGATAAGAATTTCTCAATACTTATTGATGAAGCTAGAGATTGCTCGATAAAGGAGCAAATGGCGGTGATTGTGAGGTAACACACACAATCTTTTTTGTGTTTTTATATTCCACTGTTAACGTTTACTAATCTGATTTCTTTACGCATGTTGATTTCTTGATGATCATTAAGTGCTCCAAGAGAGGTTCCTTGCAATTAAGCACATCACATATTGCACATCTACTGGTATTAAAGAAGCTTTCGTTGATGTGGTGGAATATCATGGTTTGTCAATTTGTAGGCTATGTGGTCAACGTTACGATGATGCTTCAACTATGAGAGGGGAATTCAATAGTTTGCATAATTTGGTTAATGATGAAACTCCATATGCATTTTATGTTCATTGCTCTACTCATGAGTTGCAGTTGGTGGTTATCACCATTCCTCAATGTTGTCCTGCTATTGCTGATTTCTTCAACTATATTCCCTTGATAGTGACTCAAGTGTGTTCATCTTGTAAAAGGAAAGATGCATTACTTTCCACACATCAAGAAAAAAAATCTTAGATTTGATGGAGAATGGAAATATTTCAGCCCGAACCGGGTTGCATCAACAATCTAGCATAACATTACCGGGAGATACTCATTGGGGCTCACATTTCAAAACCTTGTTTCGTATATTCATATTGTGGGAATGTTGTGGTGGATGTGTTAGGAATTGTTGTCGTTGATGCTCGGGTACACACATGTCAAGGTGGAGCTAGAGGTTTGCTTAAAAACATGGAATGCTTTGAATTTGTGTTCATCATGTTGTCCTAATAAACTTGTTGAGAAATACAGATCATCTATCCCAAGCTCAGCAAAGAAACAGTCAAAATATTGTTAAAGCCATGTGTTTATCTTGGATGTGAAAGAAAGCTTGCAGGACATGAGGGCCAATGGGTGGGCATCTTTATTCCGCCAAGCCAAGAGCTGTGTGATACTCATGATATTGATGTGGCAAACATGGATGACCTAGTTGGAGCTATGGGTCCATCTGTTCGCACAAAGAATAAGGTGACGCCACTTCATTTTTCTAAAATATTCTAATAAATACTACATGTTTCCATTAGTATTATGTGAAAATTTGAGCACATTTGGACAAAATGGACAACAAGATTATGGCTAATTAGGTAAGCAAATTCAATATTTGGTTCAAAAATTTCAAAAAAACTCCAATAAATACTACATGGCCCCAGTAGTAATCTAGAAAAATCTCGGCTTATTTGGACAAAAGAATTACATGATGAACATTTTCTTCTTCTTAAAACAAACATTTTTTCTGTCGTTATGTTTGAGCCCACCCTTCATTTTTGTCCTAGATTTGCCACTCGGGAGGAGCGCTAGGTCACTCTGGCAATTGAGAAAACCACCGCATATAGGAGGAGGAGTTATGCCATGAAACCCACAAGGATGTGGGTGTGTAGTGGAAAGTAGCATCCCTTCTATATTTGTGATGCAACTTTTTTTCTCTCCCGAAGAAACTAATGAAGCGGCCGCGTACCCACACTAATTTTCCTTGTAGAAACCACTATAGATTACACTGGTTCACAAAAATAAGACAAATGGATTCTCTAGAAAGATTCCCGGATGAAGTTCAGCATAGTATTTAGTTAGAATCTAAATAAAGGCGCATAAAAGACCCACACCCCCCT
>NC_041392.1:724256159-724285746 GCF_002162155.2 Triticum dicoccoides
TTATCCCGTTGAGCTGTTGCATTCAGTCTTTCTCTTCCTTTCTTACTAGCAGATCCAACATGATTGTATTAAACCATAAGCAATCAGGGTTACATACTGAACTCGAATGTGCGCGCTTCAGAGGAGAAAGTAATGCGAACTACTAACTGTTATGCCGGCTTGGCCCGATCAACACTTCTATCGCTCAAACTATCATGAAACGAGATTGAATCTGTGGGTTTTGTATCTCCACAAATTTCCCTTATAGAAACTGTTGGAGATTACAGCCATCAATGCCCATGCATGCCAAAATCTAGAAAAGTAACATGAAAAAAGATCATCTTCTGTAGGGTTTATATGTCGAGTTTATTCAGTAAACAAAACAAACTTGGAAGTTGCATTTTAGATGCCAATGCTTTGGAACTAGACTAGATCTGAGGCAGCATTAAGTTCTTCTAAACGCTTCCTTTCAACTTTCGCACATTTGAGGAAAATAAACATGGCCACCGTCGATAAAAGGACCGTGAAAGCAACGAAGGCTATGTCATAGGAATCTGGGCGAAATATGAAGATTGCCACCCCCAAGGAGATTAACATGATCCCGGTTGCCAGAAGCATCAACTGTACGAAACAATTTATGCACGAAAATGAATGAGAAACGGGTTGATTAGCTAAAACAAAATCTACATCAGTACTGGTTTATTAGGTGCCATGTGTCGATTGGCAAATACCTCAGGTGCTCGGGGTGTGCTAATAGCAGTTGTCAATTCGCATGCTTCGGCCTCACATGTCTTCTTCTGGTCCCGCCGTTAGATAAGCCACAGGTGGATCATGACCATGGAGTAGAGGAAGGTGATGGCGGCGAAGATTACGTTGTACCAATGCCCCAGCTCCAACCATAATAACAAGGCGTACATGATGAAGAAGACGAACATGACAAAAGTGACCATAACATGCTGCATGCACACAAAAATTAGTAAGCACCATTGATGGAATCATGGACGTACAAACTCACATGAACACACCAAGATCGAATTAGCCTTGGTAGTTGATGATATAGAGCGCACATACGTACCTGAAAGACTTTGTCGTCATCGTCGAGGTGTGCCCCCGATCCAGCCGCTGGCGATGGCTGCCCTTTGCCTTTAGTGGTCGCCGTAGAACTGCTGCTCGGCAGCTCGTCGGAGATTATCTTCGTCATGGTATTGGCAACTAACAAACTTGCAGAGAGGGAAGGGAAGGGGAGGGAGAGAGGGTAACGAGGTAGCAAACGTACAGCACAACTACTCGAGATATTTTACATGCCCCTATAACAACAACTTCTATCTCTCTAACTAACACACGTGCGCCAGATCATAACAACCGGCCGGATGAAAGTAAACGTGGCAGCAGCGTAAATTACACCTCCCTCTAAATCTCATTATATCTTATAACAAACTTAAATATCGAGGCAGGGTTGGTGCCATCCGTCTATCTATATCTATATCTATATCTATACCAATATAAAAAAACCAAATGGGTAGATCCAAACCATCTCGACCGTCAAATCATGTTATCTAGCGTTTCAAATCGCTTCAATGTTGAGCACCAAACACGTTTAACGCTCTAATTACCCACCACTGTCATTGGTTATAAACACATTTTGACTCAATGCTATCCCTTAAAATCTGCCATGTAATTAATATCCTATCATTCCCGTGAAAAAGTAATTGATATCTTACCAAATACCAACGTGCAAAAGATATATCTTACCTAATATAACATGCAACTAATATCCTACCTAATATATACGTGCATTGCACGTACATTATTACTAGTATTATAAAGTAATCAAAGTCCATACCCCGCAAAAATAAAGTAGTCAAAGTCCACTTGAATATATTATGTACATGCGGGTGCGGCATGAAGAAAATAAAGATTGCCCCCCGCCAAAAAAATAAAAGTGTTGGCAAGGGATACATTTGCGGTGTGGAACACTAGGGTTCTAAAACTATTTTGTTTAGAAACTAGGGTTCTGAAACTTAACTCTGTCTCGAGAGATTCTTTTTCTCTTTGACGAAGACCAGACTACAATTTGGAAGTTATTTTTTATGAGTAAACTTCTGATCTATTATTTTCAATCATGACAGTACAACAAACATCAGAAATAATGAAAAATACATCCAGATCTGTAAATCCAGAAATAATAAAAATCATGGCAGTACAATTTGGAAGTTTTGTCCAGTTAATTTACTGACTCCAGAAACTGACTAAGCAAGTGCACCTTCCAAACCGAGGCTTCAGACTAGAATAGATCCTTGATTCATTCTCATCTTGTGTTTCCTACTGAGATTTCTTCCAGGCTGAATTCCGCAACTGTCACGATTAAAACTATCAATGATGTGCACACAGAGAATAATAGCACGATGAAGGCCAAGTGATGCAAGTCAAGCCGGAAGACAAAGACCATCAACCCAAAGGAGATCAACGTGACCCCTGTTGTGCCCAATATCAACATCGACGACTCGACGTCAATTGCATCTGTATGCAACACCATATGAATAAGTCATGCCAAGTATACTCGTGGAACAATACACGTCTGGTAACCTGGCCCGGTACGGATTTCTTCATTACAACCGTTTTCCATTTCCTGACTCTTCTTGTCCCGGTGTTTTTTTTGAAACTTCTTGTCCCGGTGTTTGGTGAGCAGTAGATTGATCATTACTGTTGAGTAGAGGTGCACGGAGGCCCATGCTGTGGTAAACGTTTTATATCCGACACCGGCCCAACGATTTAGATTGGGGTGGGTGTTCTTTATGCAGAAGCAAGCAGTGGGTTGCAATCTGAAGTGGGCATTCCTTCTACATGCATGACAAAATACTCAGAAAAGTACCATGAATTATCACTAAATAACGAAAGAAAAACTCACTAAAGTACCATGCTTCATAGGTGGTCGTCCTCTAGGGTTTGTTGAGTATATTTACATTAATAAAACGAACTGGGAAGTTGCATTTTACTCCATCCGTTCCTAAATATGTCTTTTAAGAGATTTTACTATAGACTACATATGGAGCTAAATGAGTGAACCTATACTCTAAAAAATGTCCATATACATCTGAATGTAGTCTCTATAGTGGAATCTCTAAAAGGATTTATATTTAGGAATGGAGGGAGTAGATACCAAGATTTGGACCTAGACTAGATTTGAGGCATCTTCACATATTTCTCCAAGAATATTCTTCGTGTCAATTTCCTCAACTCTGAGCAAAACAAACATCCCCGGAGTTGATAGCAAGACTGGGAAAGCACCGAAGCCAAGTCACGCAGGTCAGGACGAAAGATGAAGATCGTGACCCCTATCGAGATTAACGCGATCCCATTCGCAACAAACGTTAACATAGACGTCAACTGCACAAGGCAGTTAAGAAAGAAATAACCATAAAAGGCTGGTTAGTGAAATATAGTAGTAGAATGTACTGCCTTCGTTTCTAAATATAAGTCTTTTTAGAGATTTTAATAAAAACTACATATGGATGTATGTAGACGTATTTTAGAATATAGATCATAGTTTCAAATCGCGGCCGAAAAGACCACTATCGTGGCGCTATCACGGCGCTATCGCTGAACGAGGAAAAAGACTTTCCATTTTCATTGAGTAAGAAGAAGAGAATTGCCCGGTTAATTGGCAGAAAACCGGACTAAAACCGATATAACCCAACCCATATGACATGGGCACCACCGGGCAATCTAGCCACCGACATGGAACCCGAAGCTGCAAAGAAGAAAGACATCCGCTGAGGAGTCACAAGTTTTATCGTCATCACCGGTTGTCTCGAACGGGCGACTCCAACTTCACCATAGAGCTCCATCATCGAAGCCAACCCGCAAACAGCCGCAGAAGCCACGATGGCAGATGCCAACGGATGGTCACACGCGCAAGCAACCGACATCTCTGACTTTGACGATGTGCATCGCAAGGGAAATATACAAGCCTTGCACCGACCATGCCCTCCGCAAACGACTATCGAGTGTTTGACATCATCACCACCTGGACTCGTTCCAGGTAGCTCCGACTTCAAAGCAACCAAGCAACAAATGGAAGGGCATCTCGGACACGCCAGGAAGAACCGACTACCGAAGTCTACGCAGCGACCCAAGCTCCTCCCGACACCATAATCGTTGCCAAAATAGAAACCAGCGCCCCGCCTCAGCAAACCACGCGGCAAGGATGCCACCATCCCTCGGTCTCCGAGTCGTAGCCGACCCCGAGATGATGCCCCCAATGAGGAGAAAGATGCGAAGACGCCTCCATCGCTCGATCCAGATGATCTGAGGTTTCCCTCCGGTGCCAAGGTCGTGGAGAGGAGGACCACACCTCCAAGACGACGCTTCCAAGAAAGATCATGACACCCGCGGACGGCGCCGTCGCCGGCTCTGATGAAGATCGAAATAAGGATTTCTCCCGGAGTTGCGCTGACCACCTGCCGCCACCGACAGCCGCCGACCGATCACCATCCCAGCCAAGCATGATCTCACTCTGGCTGCGGGATCCCACGACCCACCGCACGCAGACTCTCATTGCCCCCTGGTCGTAGCCCCCGACCACCACCTTAGCACCGCCACGACCAAGGAGCACCAGCGTGCCAGATCAAGATCGAACCACTTGAGCGAGGCAGCTGACCAGGAGCAGACCCTCCACTCGCAGCTCACCTCGTGCCCAACCAGTCGCCGCGCCTGACGCACCCCAGCCGATGCCCTGCCGGCCGCCGGTCCAAGTCCCACACGCGCATTCGATGTCGCCGCGAGCACGCACACCATCCACAAACGCCGTCCACTCCCAGGTCGCGCCTGGAGCTTCCTGGGGTCACCACCACAGCGCGCCGACACCGGCAAAGACTGCCGACGCCCCAGTCAGGAAGGCGACCTGTAGGTTGGACATGCCTCCCCACCGAACGCCGCACAAACCCACCACGGGAGCACCCAGCAACGCATCAACAACCGTTGCACATCACCATGGGAGGAGAGCGTCACTGCAAACCATGGCCAGGGAGCGCCGTCCCTGGTCACCGCGCGCGGACGAGTACAACTGTCGCCGCCCCAGCCGCTCCAGCAGCCGTCGCTGCCTCCAATAGGCCCAGCCACCTTCAGCAGCTAGGCACGCCGCCAACGTGGCTGAGGCCGGCGGCATCGGCGTCGAGAGAGTGACAGCAAGGAACCTTTATTTGTGGATCTGGGTTTGCTTCGGAGCCGCCGTGCGGAGCGACCAGGGAGCTCGCTTAATGCCGCGCCTTTTTTAAGTTTAGCAGATTCATTTATTTTGCTTCGTATGTAGTCCATATTAAGAATGAAGGGAGTATTTTGATTAATTAAGTGCCATTTGTTGACCGGTACATACGTAATATCTGGATTTGATTATAATAATCACTTCGCATGCTTGGAGCTCCTGTTTGTTCTTCTGGTCTCGCCGTTTGACAAACAGCAGCTGGATCATGACTGTGTAGTTGAGGAAGGCGATGGCGGCGATGATCAGGTCGTACCAATGCCCTAGCTCCGTCCATAAAGGGCGGGGGTTTTGATCTTTATTATCTACGCCCGCCCGGACGCGGGCGTAGATAATAAAAAGGAAAACGAACATGGTGAAACTGACCATTACGTGCTGCATGCACAGTTGCATACACAAAGTAGAGTCAATTTTAACATGCAATGCATATGCATGCATCATCAAGCATGGACTGATGGACGTACAAACTCACAGGAACATATTCGTCAAATATAATTATTTGGCACGTAAGTAAAACAAAGATCGAACTAGCCTTGCATGCATGCACGCCGTCATCGTCATGTAGCGATTATACATACAGCGTATGTATGCACGTACCAGATAGACACTGTCGTCGTCAAGATGCTGGGACTCAGCGGTGGCCAGAACTCAGCATTGAAATACAGAATCTTAACTGGCTAGGAGTTAGCAACCTTGTGCCATCTCTTTTCCCTTGTATAAAGAGATGATCAAAGTTTCAGACTAGACTAGATCCATGGGATCTTTTGCATCTTTGCTAGTGCACCTTTCACAAGAAAAAGAAAAAGAAAACTAAGTAAGTGCACCTCAAAACCTAGGGCCTCTTTGATTCGTAGGAATAGGAAAAGTATAGGATTGGAGTGGCATGCCCATTTGAATCTTATAGAATTAGCAATATGTGTTTGATGGTAGAGAAAAAAACAAAAAAATATATAAAAAAAGGTCGGAGTGGAGGTTAGATTTCCTATGAAATATAGTACAAAAGATTCTATAGGAATAATTCCTATGGGATTCAATCTTATGAATCAATGGAGTAACATAGAAAAAATTCTAAGGATTTCAATCCTTCAAAAATTCTATAAAATTCCTTTGAATCAAAGGAGCCCTTAGGCTTCACACTAGACTAGATCCATGGGATCCTTGGATCTTTCTCTAAGCTTACGTTTCCGCTCGAATTCCGCAACAGCCAGGATAAACAGCATGAGCAACGTGGACACCGAGACCGATAACGCAATGGATTCCAAGTGATGCCAATCAGGCGGGAAGACCAAGACCATCAACCCCAGGGAGATGAGCGTGATCCCAGTCGCGCCCAACATCAGCTTCGACGTCAACGGCATCTGCATGCAGCAACACATGACTAAGTCATGCCAAGTAAAGTCGCCAAACAAGTCATCTTTTATACAAGTTTTAGAGTGGTTGGGCTTTTTTAGAACCGTTCGTTGATGTCGATCTAACGGCAGACAAATACGAAGTACTGGGTAGTACTCCGATGAAAGTACGCGAAAGTACTAAAACGAGTGGGACCGGTACTCGTGACAAGGCGGGGACGCGTTTTAATCTAGGGGCAGTTTAGTCCTAGGAAAATTTGCACGCGCCGCCCCTCTCGTCGAATGCATAACCGCCGCCATGGTGCTACACATTCCACAATTACTCATCGGCGGCCATCTCCTCCCTCTCCTCCATGTCCACCGCAGTCATCTCCTCCTTCTTGCCGCTGCAACTTCACTCCACTCAGGCAACCCCCCCCCCCACCCTCACCCCCTCTTCGACGGCAGACCGAGCTGATGGCCGGCGGCGAGAACACCGACTTCGTGCAGATCGCCGGCGGCGACCAGGTCAAGTTGGCCAGGTTGAGGGAGATCCGTTCTTGGTTTGACAACACAAGGCAGATGAGCTGGACGGCAATGGCCACTCTCAAGAATTTGACGAAGAAGGAGAGGGCAAAGCTTTTCCCCCAGCCCGCGCAACCGATTCAGAAGATCGAGATCCTCCTCTGGGCGATGGAGCAGGCCAATTCGTCCAGCGAGTGGACCAGGCGGAGGTGGTGGGCGTTCAGATCCAGGGTAGAGCATCCACTGGATCAGGAACCCACCGTGCACGAGGTGCCGTTGCAGATTGTGCAGCCTCCAACCGAGCCACCGGAGACTTCGAAGCGCAAGATGAGGAGGACAATGGTCGCGACCTCGCTTCCCCGCCGTTCTCCATGCTTCCCTCGCCGCTCTCCTCGTCTGAACGGCGGCGGTAGCTATGTTTAGAGTATGCTTCCCCACTCCTCATCTTTCTACTGCTCGTGCTTACATTGTGGTGATACTGATCATAATAGTTCAGAGAGGGAATGCTAGATGGCATTTTAATCTCAATGAATTGCATGAACATTTGAGTACATGGATTTGGAGGATGGATTATGATGTATGTGAACCCTAGGCATCATATGAACCCTAGGAAAAATTAGTAATGTTGTAGTGGTAGACACTGAAATATTTCGGTACACACCGGTAGGCACTGAAATATTTCGGAACTGCCCTAGGCAAAATTTGTAATGTTGTAGTGGTGGACATTGAAATTTTTCGGTACACACCGGTAGGCATTGAAATATTTCGGTACTGCCCTAGGAAAAATTTGTAATGTTGTAGTGGTAGACACTGAAATATTTCGGTACACACCGGTAGGCACTGAAATATTTCGTTACTACAATTTCAGTACACACCGATGCACACTGAATTATTTCACTACTGCAGTTTTAGTACACACCGGTACACACTGAAATATTTCAGTACTGCAAATTCTATACAAAGTTGGCATTTTGTCATTTATGTGCGAATTAATCCATGCATCATATGGCCTAACTTTGTACATGAGTTTGGGTCAATTTCATGTCTATTTATTGTTAAAATTATTGTCATGCCATGAAACACAAGACAAGTCACTGACCCAAGCTTGCAAAGATACCATACCAATGTTGCTGATATGACATATGCATGTTTTCACCTAGTCTTTTGTCTGAATTAAAACTGAGCATTTTTTCTTGATGGTATCCATGGATCTAGAACTCCTATGAATTTGCTCATGTTGGATGTTTTGTTCTCCATCATTTGTACTAGCATTCCGTGCGATTAGATGCCATGACAAGACCCCTGGCATATTTATTTTCTTGCCTCCAACATCACATGTGTGTTTTGCAGGAAAAAACCTGGAGTTCACCAGGCTGGCTGAAATTGTGAGGCCGGGAGGCTGATGGTGCTGCTACTGGCTGATCCTTCTTCTTTCAGTTTTTGTTCGTCATTTATCAAGCCATTGGACC
Source organism: Triticum dicoccoides (assembly GCF_002162155.2). Taxonomy (NCBI): domain Eukaryota; kingdom Viridiplantae; phylum Streptophyta; class Magnoliopsida; order Poales; family Poaceae; genus Triticum; species Triticum dicoccoides. The sequence continues at coordinate 724,264,721 of NC_041392.1, forward strand.
AGGGCTACTTCCCTATGTGCTGTTAATGTATTAAGTAGTTCCTTCGAATTTGTAGTATTAGTTAGTTTGAATGTGGAAGTACCTTAATTTTTAGGAACGAAATGTTGCTATGTATGACCAAGGGTTTCATACCTTAATCTTTGGATAATTAATTATGTGAACTGTTGGATGTGGCGCATAATGAAACGCCTCTACCATTGATACTAGTTCAACATGTCGGTCCAATTAGAGACCAGCCACTACCATATAGAACAGTTAGCATTTCATACTACAACCTGGCACATACAAAACATCACACAGTGGAAGCACATCCCTAAGCACCTTGCATTGTACAAGGTCTTAGAGACAAACCTCCACCATATATAACAGTTACCATGTCACACTACAGCCTATAAAACATCACATAGTGGAATAATCATAGCTAGTAGAGCATTAGGTACAAGTTAATATGAGTAGATACAGGTACGGTAATACACGACAAGTACTCGCAAACAAGAGCTAACATAACAAGTTCATTTCAGATTGATACATGGCCCACCGCAGTTCTAAATGAGGTGGATGGTGATCATCATCCTCAAGTCATGGCGATGGGTGTTCGCAACAGTGAGTATGATGGCCTGTCCTACCCGAAGATTCTTGGCACGAAGGAACTTCTTCCACCCTGCCCTGCTCAAGACAGTGCGACCGTCCGTGTCCACTGCATAGGCACAGCTAGTGATGGAGCCCGTTCTGGTAAGGCGTAGTCCAGCAGCCATGCCTTCTTCGTCCGGGTCGATGCCACAGCTATCAAGTAACCTCTTAGGTAATTTCTGAAAACAGTTGACATGATCATATACATTAGTGGAAATAGCAAAACAATTGACATGATATATGATCATGTCACGTGCAATTATCAACAAAGCATACACTTCAAGACACATATATCATTGGATTCAACACTGAGCATATATATCATCACATCAGTACACTATACGCCAAGCATCAAATTACTACAGTAATTAGGCATATCATTAGATTACTGCGTACACTAAGAATATCATCGCATATTACTACACTACATGCATGTCATAAAATTCTTTACTAAATGAATTCTAAACTAGGCCTCTCATCACAGTACTACAACATGCATATCATATGAACTACTACACTAACTAAGCATGTATATCATGTAATTACCACACTGAGTAACATACCATGATATGCCGTTTAACATTCGTCCTTGTGAGGCGGGTCACGAATGGCTTCCCTAGGTAGTCTTCACGTAGCGGAAGCATGTCCCAGAGGTTGCCGATTTCCTCGTCGCCCAGTCCGAGTCCTTGGGCATACAGGTATTCAACAAGTGGGTTCTCATCATCATCAGAATCGTCGTCATCTGACTCAGCACCATCTTCCTCCTCATGAACTTCATCCTCACTATCCGGAATCAAATTTAGATAGATAACAGAAATCCTGGGCCTATCTTTTCTGAAGGAGAAGCTGATCAATTCACCCCCACTAAGACGGTTGCGGGTGATGAAACGATCCCAATCATCTCCTCCTATCTGGGTTATCTTTCGCCCCTTCTCGACCTGCATAGTGTATGGGCCCCCAAGAGCATCGAAGGTCACGGTGTCTGCGACGAGCTCATTGAATGCCAATCTCACATTGCATGGTACGATCTATGTAAGATAAAAACAAATAACACACACAATACATTAATGGAAATAGCAAAAAAACAAAAAGAATGTACTGTCAGAAGGTTCGTATAAATTGTTACCGCTGCAAAAACAAAAGAAGGCTGGAAGTAGATGCCGAACAGCGTGGCAGTAGAAAGGCTGGTCCAGCACCATGAGTTGCAGCGTCCACATTGTGCTTCCTCCATTCTACACAGAACGTGTTGAACTCTAAGTTGAATTGTACATAGTACAATACAAAGATCATACATATAATAAATCATAGTGATAACCTATACTGGCAATGGCCAATCAATCTATTTTCTATCATCTACGTAATAAAGCAATGCCAATGACAATGGCAATGCCCGTCTCATCTAAAACTGGGAATAGTTCGGCATCCGAACTAAAACCAGTCCAATCCACAGCACACATCAAAACCAAACCAATCCAGATATTTTCATTTAGAATCTATACCAAACCGAACTATACATGCTCGTCATCCAACCCAGTCCAAACTGTTTTCAACTTTTGGATTGAATCCAAAGGTTCAAACCGTGGACAAAGCCATACGCGAGGGCACGTCATAAATCTAGATCAGACATGGCGTCAAAGCTCGAGAGAGGCGATGAGCTCCGGCCAGCAACAGCGGCTCTTGGATTTGAAGCAGTAGTAGGTGGTAGTGGTGGCTCAAACTAATTGATTGATTTGGTCTCAAACCATAGAAACCAAATCAAGATCCAATCCAAAAACTAAGTTTCAGTCCAAACCAACCGGCTCAAATCTGCCTCCGTAGGGAGACGTGGTTGGAGAAGGGAAGAAGAGGGGAGATCTCACGTACTTGCCGGAGTTGGCGGCGGCCGCGCACCGGCAGCGAAGAGAGGGGTCATCGAGAGATGGCGGCGACGGCGGCGGCACTGGTCGAGAAGGGGAGAAAGAAAAATGTGGAGTGGTCGAGACGGGGAGAAAGAAAAATGTGGTACATGTGGTGGCTCGGTTGTGTGGATGACAAGGGGACCCACTTGTGAGACCGATAGCAATTGATGGCAAACCGCAGGAGGTGCAGGACCGCGTGCACGACCGCCACGTCCCCACGTGGAATGGGGACGGCCGGGTGGGTGTGTCAAGTCAAATCGGCACCCACGGCTTCTCGGTAACTCCAAGAGGCAGGAGCAGTGCATTTCTTCCCCAAAACCCTCGTCCTCTCCCCACCCTCTCTTCCTTCGTCACCACCTCACCACCCTCTCCTCCTTCCTCACCACCCTCCTCCCTTCCTACGCCTCCCTCCTCCTGTCTTCGACCGATGATGAAGCACGGGCGTGAAGATGCGGCGGACGAGCCGGAGGCAACCATCGGAGCACAGCAGTCTGCTGCCGTGGCTGTTGCCGTGGGTGCAGCGGCTGAGTCCGCCGTAGCGGCGGAAGCTAGCGGTGCAGCGACCGTTGTGCCTGCTCCCGCTGCCATCGCAGCCGTCGAGGCACCCGTCGGTGAGCACAAGGTCAGGGAATATCTGGAGGAGGAGGAGATGAGAAGGCGTAAGCGGAAGGTGCATGACGAAATCGAAGAGCTCATGGAGGAGAACGCCATAAAGGAGTTCGACCTAGATAGCAGGAAGGGCAGCGATTTCGACGAGGATGCCATCGACGAGCTATCTGAGGTAGTACTCTGTTTTTTGCTCTGTTTTTTTCATGACATTGGGGTTTTTCTTGTAAACTAAATGAGCATCAATTTCACTTGGGCGTGCTAGTTCTATGTATGTAGGATTGTAGGGATCTAGCATAGATCTTCATGTTGGATGTGGATTTTTAAATCTGATTCACATTCTGATTCCAGTAGATACTCTGGGTTTTTTCATGGCATTGGGGTTTGTCTTGTTAACTAGATGAGCATAAGTTTGACAAGAGATACATTAATGAAAGAAGTGGGGTAATGAACCAAAATACAAGAAAATGTTCATGGCAGGGATACATTAATGAAAAGTGGGTTAAACAATGGATATATGGCAGGATTCTCCATTGGCTTCCCAAGGACAGTGACAAAATGCTGTAGTTCCTGATTCATTTTAGTTTATGTAGATGAATTAATTTGCACACATGTTCATATATGATTAGTTTGCACACATGTTCATAGATGACCCATTTGCAAATTCTATACAACTTTCCATTTTGTAAAGGAAGTGATCGCTCCCTTAGTAATTATGGGCTGACAGTACATATCCACTGGATACCAAAAAATCAAAACATTTCATCTAGCCAATTTTCCACAGTATGTTATCTAGATGATCACAGCCACATCTCTCATCAATATGAGCAGTGAGACACCCCATAGCTCCTTTACCAATTTCCTTCTGAAACTTATCAGGGTCTAACAATGTTGGAGAAGCAGTATTGCCGCTGTCAGATAGAATAATGGTTTCTTCATTCCAGTAGATAGAACAAACCCCCCTTGTGTGAAGCATGGAGGAGTATAATGAAGCCATTCTTCTGATTCCAAGAAGAATTACACCTGTAACAAGTATCAAATATCATTAAACCAAGCCACTTCATGAAGTCTTTCATGTGTTAATTATGTACTACTTGTGCACTAATCTATAAATGCAACTATTCCACCGTCCATATTTATGCATGTCAGTTTCTTTGGCTCAATTATGTATGTGCACATACGCCTTGTTTCTAGCAAATAGATAGTTGCCATGTTACACATCTGTACTTTCAATACATTGTAATTAAAGTCAATGTACCATAATAGATTAGCTGAGTTCTTCTATGTGTACTAATTCACTAATTCACAGGAGGATGACGACGACGTGGACTACAGCATGGACAGCAGGCACAGCAAGAGCCGGTACACCCTGAGGCATCTGATTGCTGGGAAGATCAAGTACCGTTTCTTTGGCAAGATTGGGTGCCCTTTCTGTTTCAAGTCGATCGGTGGCGGCATAGATGGCATGATCCAGCATGCCTTCAGCACTGGCAATGGACATGGTAAGAAGCATGACGCCAGTACTCTGGCTAAACATGCTGCCTACGCATGCTTCCTCGAGATTGTCAAAGTCAATGAGCCCTACAACATGCATTGAAGAAGGGAGAGAAGTGATGTGCTGCTAGAGTGCTGCTGCCGCCCCAGGACCGCCGTGTCCTGTTATGTTATGTATGTTTGTTTGTTGTTGGAGTCTAAAACTGATGTCCTATGGTGTGTCTGAACCTATGCTGAGCGGTGGTTGATCTGCCGTTTATGTTAAGAGTTTGCTGCTACTCTGGTTTAGTGTTCCTAGTTGTTAATACTATTTTGGTGATGCATGTTTAAGCCTTGTACAATCTAGATGCTTAGGGTGGTGCTTAGGAAAATAAACAGGGTATTTCTGAAGCACCAGTGCCTATTTCTACAGGAGAGACGCCTAGTTATGCGTCTACCCTGTACAAAAAAGCACATGTCCTTAAGAAAAGCCTGGTTTATTTCTATAAGCAACTCCCCTAAGCACCTTGCATTGTACAAGGCCTTATCAACTCAAGTATCGTACGGTGGTCTATGTTATGGTTGCTGTACGGTGATGCATGCTAGGAACTGCCATAATATGACTATGGTAGTTATAGCTTGGCATGACTATGTTTAGTGTATAACTCAGCATGTTCCTACCATATCTATGAGCAATTACAACTGAACTATGCATTAATTTTTGACAAAATGAAAGCATGCAAATGATTGCCGATTCCACCTATTGCCAAATCAAGCTTTGTACTGATGATGCATTAGATATTGCAATAAGTAGAGGATGCTCATGATTGCCAAAAGTACCTATTTCCACTTTCTGATAAGAACTAAACGTGTATCAAATGATGCTAAAAGTAGAGCATGAGCATGAGCATGTATCAATGCATTAGATATTGCAATAAGTAGAGGATGCTCATGATTGCCAAAAGTACCTATTTCCACTTTCTGATAAGAACTAAACGTGTATCAAATGATGCTAGAAGTAGAGCATGAGCATGAGCATGTATCATTTGATGCTACCTATTTGTGTTTGAATGGGCTCAATAAAGCTGGTGCTGGTTTATGCTCTCTGCGTGACCGTGATAGTAACGAAGACACTTGGTTGGCTATGGTCTTGCTGTCAAATTTAAGTTTCAGTTCTTTAAGACTCTTTGTTTTTGCTGCTTGCTCGGGATCGACTAGCTTTATCGGGCGTCCACGTGCTCTCTTCCTTTTGGGGGAGTTGGGTGCACCATTATTGGGGGAGTTGGCTGCACCGGTATCCTTCTGGGAGTTGGATGTGTCAGGTTCGTTGGAACCATCGGGATTGTTGACTAATTGTACGTCCTCTTCTGAAGCATCAGGTAGAACTTCTTGCTGGGCATCGTACACCTCCTTCTGTATAAGAGAGAGTGTTGCGTTAGTTCTAATCATGAGACTTATGAAATAAATGATATATTCTTCATGTAGCGCTAACCGTTATGGGGAACTTATATGATTCGAGACGAAACGCATTGCAATTTGAATGCAGTAAGGCTGTACATATTTTCCACCTAAAAATATCTATCCTTGCCTATATTGGATAACCGACACTGACGTCAGCATAGCTTTCAAGCTAAACAAAGTACAAATTTAAATTAGGCATTCAATTACCTGGTTCAAAATGTCGGTCATTTCATCCCCGTTCCATGATAACATGTACTGCAGTGTCCAAACCGCACAGGAAGTCCTGCGATGTTTAGTTAAAGATCAGTAATCTTATTCGTGTACGCACATAATAATTTATGAGGCCATGCGTACCCATCGGTCTGTTGTGGTATGTTCTCATAGCGTTTTTTGGTCCATTTGGCAAAATTGATGTTATTAGCTGGTGATATCAACCCTTTCTTGACAGCTTCGTCAATGCAGAACTGAATCGAGTCCACCTAGGGTACGACGAGTTATACATAGGGTTACGGTACTTTGGGAGCTCATGTTCCATGCGGATCAAAAGAGGCAGCAATAGAACACTTACAAGAGAATCTTCCTTGGTCTTGTCGCAATGATAATTCATGGAGTTCAGATTCTGAATTTCTTTTTTGTCAAAATTAAACATCATTAGCATCCAATGGTTTTGGTGTACATTGAGTGGGACATGCACCTGCAGTAAAATTTGGGCTGGGTTGAGAACCGAAATTTGTCGTGTACAGTGTGTACGTAAACTATGAAAGTGTGGAAAACGTGTACCTTTCGGCGCCCTACAAATTTTCCTGCTACACGAGCTAACCATGAGGCTGCACGTCCAACAGAAACCACCCCCTTCATTTGTAACAGCTTTTCGGTTTCTTGAGGGGATATGATTGAGGTAGTATCATTCTCAATTTGGCTAATGCGAGCATATGCCATAATAACCTGCCAAATTTTCAATCATACAATAATAAGACAGTTGTTGCAGTAATGATGTAGAATAGAGTATAATGGGCTTACATCACCATAAATGTATTTGTCGTCCAAATTTCGCTTCAGATTTTCTGCTGTGAGGGAAATGTCTCCGATTCTAGCTATTTCAACAGGGTCATATGTTCCGCGGATGTAAACGGCTGTCTCTATGTCCTCATCCGTGAACTTGTAATCATTACCAAAGACAGGCTTCATCGGAGTTAATTGTGGTTCCTCATTGTTTTCCGTCACATGTCTTGCACTTGGTGTACTCGAAGTCCCTGTCGTGAATTGGCTAGCCCTAGGAGTTCCTGTCAGGGATGAATTGCACACATTGACTTGATCCTACAATGAACAAAGGTAGTTCATCATTAGTTTGTTAATTTTAGATATTAACGTGTTGGGCCAATTTTGATCACCTGCACGCCTCCTTTCTGTGACACTGATTGTCGGTTCCTTGTAAATTCGTATTTTAAGTCCTGTAACAATGCAAACAATAATGAACATGAAGAAACATATTCATAAAAAATACAAAATGCACAGTATGACATACATGGAGTTCCCTCCTTAAGTCTTTAATTTCGTCCTCGGCCTTCGACAACCTAGGATTAGTGCCAGTTTTAGTCTTCATGTCGATCAAGTCTTCACCTAGAGTCTGGTATTTGACATCAAATCTGTGCTCAATTTCCATTAACTTCCTGCATACCTTCTTTTCATGATCAGCAATGCGTGCATTCATGACTTCAACTACCATTTCAATCTGTGTAAACAAAATAAAACCCCGTTGATAACAATAGCTAAATGAATGAGGTTCCATGACACCTATTTGTGATATTGCAAAAACAAATAGTCTTTGGAGTACATACTTGCTGGCTACTAAATTGCTTTCCTTGTGATGGTGCTCGATACGAATCATGTTGATGCACATGTTCATCTTTTTTTCTTGGAAAATTAATAGAATTCTCGGACGGTCATTGAGGAGCACAAATTTCCATGACAACCTATTTTTTTAAAATATAATGAACCATTAGTACCTAATAAAAAATCGGATATAGAAAGTTCAATTGTAGATAGGTACCAGCCCGTTATGAAGACCTCCTTTCTCGTAAGCATTGCTTCTTAAAGTAGCCATCATTTCGTCCCATCGTGCGATCAATGGAGGGGGTCTAGAAGCATACATTAATCGGCCACTACGCACGTGCTCCCAGTACCAATACTACACAATAAATTAGTTCATCACCATACAGATATGCAACAGAACAATAATTAAAGGACATTAAGTAGTGATCCATCACTAACCTGGAGCAGAATTAGATTTCCTTGTAGATTTACGTGATCTCGATTTCTAAACTTGTGAACAGACTTGAAGAAGTGGTTAAGTGTGAAACATCCCCAGTTAAATTTCCGAAGGTTTTCAAGATCTGTAACAAGGTTGAGAAATTTCGAGTCCACATAATGTTGTGCTCTTGGTGCTAGAACAGTACCAATTGCGTACAGAACGAACCGCCTCAGGAAATCGCCGTCTGGGGCTTTGGAAGCTCGGATCGCCGTTTCAAGGTCAGAAATCAAAATTTGCCCATTGTTTGCATAGGCGGTAAATAATTCTGTGTCGGTTTGCATTTCCAGATGTGGCTCTATATCCTCCCCTTCTATCGGAATGCCAAATATACCTTGCACGTCCTCTTTTGTTATAGGAATTGGCGTTTTACTGATGGTAACGGATTGCGTGTCCATATCTATGCTCTTGGCTAGTCTAACCAACATTATGTGCCGTAGAGTCACTTCATGCATCTGGGTTAGACCGCCAAGACTGGTTTCTGATATGATGTACTTTTTGTGGTCTTGTGACAACAGTTTCATGGTTTTTCCGAACCTTGTCTGTGAGCATACTAACTTCATATGACCATGCTTTTCGGCGAGTTCCTGTTACATGCCATTAAATATTACTGAGTACACATGAATTATGTGTACGAAACGATTGTACACAAACAGTAAATTACTTACCGCATCGGTAATTTCGGAGATGGGCTTTTCTCCATTATTAAGGTTCATATCAGAAACTGACATTGCTGCCTCATATGCAATGATAAAATCAGGCTCAATTAATCTGAACAAAATTGGAAAATGTATAACAAAATTAGCAGAGAATTAATTTTAACAAAATTAACTGGGTCATTTAACATATGGTCCACGTATGGGTTTAAGCACAGAACCTATTTGGGTGCAAAACCTATGAGGTTTCAACAACTAAAGCATCGGCGGACAACGATTATAAAGAGTTACGATCAGCTAATACCTTATCTCGGAGATGGTGCCACCGAGTAGCTGGCGGCGGTTAGTGCGTCGGAAACTATAAGTGCCGGTATAGCGCGGTCGACGGTGCAAAGGAAAAACGGTGCGTTCACGCGAGGAGGAGGCGGCGAGAAGAACAGTGACGTCCGAGCCCTCAGATCATGTTGGCGGTGGGCGGCGAGTGCTGGCCGCCGACTCCTGTATTCCGTGGGCGACCGGCGTCTCCGATCTGATCTTGCAGCGGTCGTGGGAGGTGCGGACGGCCCGGGTGGTTAGAATGCGGAGCTGTAATTGCGGGATTTAGGGAGGGGTGGGCCGCGTGAGTTATGTGAGATTTGGATAAATGATATAAAGAAATAAGAAAATCTTGTGAACTCGGTGTGGGGTTTATGGGGTTTAGGGTTTAGGGGCTTAGGGTTATTAGGGTTTAGGGGTTTAGGGGTTTAGGGGTTTAGGGTTATCAGGGGTTAGGGTTATCAGGTTTAGGGTTGAGTGTTTACATGCAAGCCCAGAAATGCGCGTGTCAGAGAACGTACTTGCATGTATATGTACTAATGATCCCAAACTTTCTTAATGGCATCCCATGACCACATAGAGAATGAATGCATAATGGTTTCCATGTTGGGCAAAATTTTGAATGTTTTTACGATTTAGTGGGGGGGGGGGGTTAGGGTTATCAAGGTTTAGGGTTTAAGGGTTTTAGGGTTGACGGAACTATGTTTGTCTTACGGTGGACGTAGCACACACACCGGACATTGGTGGAGCGTTGGTCTACAATGGATTCCCTCCGGTAGCATCGATCCGATCCATTGAATGGCTCGGCCGACAAACTTCGTGCCACATAGAGCATGCATCCATCCACTGGACCGGATCAATGTTGGGTTGGTTTCATACAGGTGAGGAAAGCAGCTAGTGCTTTCGGGGTGTTGACATGCTAGGCCGGAAATGCGCGTGTCAGAGATCGTACTTGCATGTATAATCCCAAACTTTTTTCATGGCATCCCATGACCCCATAGAGAATGCATGCATAATGGTTTCCATGTGGGGCAAAAATTTGAATGTTTTTATGGTTTAGTGGGGGGGGGGGTTAGGGTTATCAGGGTTTAGGGTTTAAAGGTTTTAGGGTTGACGGAACTATGTTTGTCTTACGGTGGACGTATTACACACACCGGACATTGATGGAGTGTTGGTCTACAATGAATCCCCTCCGGTACCATCGATCCGGTCTGTTGACTGGCTCGGCCGACAAACTTCGTGCCACATAGAGCATGCATCCATCCACTGGACCGGATCGATGTTTGGTTGGTTTCATACAGGTGAGGAACCCAGCTAGTGCTTTCGGGGTGTTGACATGCTAGGCCGGAAATGCGCGTGTCAGAGATCGTACTTGCATGTATAATCCGAAAAATCTTTCATGGCATCCCATGACCACATAGAGAATGCATGCATAATGGTTTCCATGTGGGGCAAAAAATTGAATGTTTTTACAGTTTAGTGGGAGGGGGTGGGGGTTTAGGGTTATCAGGGTTTAGGGTGTAAGGGTTTTAGGGTTGACGGAAACTATGTTTGTCTTACGGTGGACGTTGCACACACACCGGACATTGATGGAGCGTTGGTCTACAATGGAGTCCCTCCTGTAGCATCGATCTGGTCCGTCGACTGGCTCGGCCGACATACTTCGTGCCACATAGAGCATGCATGCATCCACTGAACCGGATCAATGTTGGGTTGGTTTACATGTACATGTACAGGGACCCGAAATGCGCGTGTCAGAGATCGTACTTGCGTGTACATGTACCATCCGTTCCATCCAGTGGCTGGGCCGACAACCTTCGTGCCACATTGTTCACATTGTCCAATTAACACTTTGTATAGATTTTTTTGGTAAAAAATGAACGAAATAATGCAACTAATCTGAACGTAACGTTTGGCATGTATCAAACCAAGTTGCCACTATTCCTCAAAAAAAAGAACCCAGTTAGCCACTAATTGCGCCAAACATATCTCGTAATTACGAACGAAAATGGGTTGACAATTATATCTGGAAATTCTTGGACTGAATTTATTGCTCTTCCTTTTTTAGAGAACAATAAGTTAGAATGGTGGGCGGCGGGTTGGCACGGGCACGGCGATGGCTCGGGCTTGTGTGATATGTGGTTCGACCGGCGGTCAGTGCACATGTTTTCGAAGCCCCGGAAAGATCGCGCTCGTTAAAAAAAACTTGCATCGAAGCGCATTACTTCAAAATAACTAATTAACCCTACAATCACGGATATATACCTTCCCATTCTACCGCATATCTACCCTATCCTAACCACCCCCATCTACCTTGTTTCTCCTCACATAGCCATCGCCGGGATCGCGCCATCGCTTCTCAAGCGACCACGCCGACGCCGGATTAAAAAGGTCTCCTCCACGGCTTCTCTCATCTTCGATTGCAGTGCTCATTATTTTTTCCATTGACTCGACCAACAAGTAATTTCCGAAGAGATTAGAAAATCCAGCTTTTGCCATAGTTGAGTAGTTCTGGTGTGATTCGAGTATAGGATGTCATGCAAGAGCTTTTTGATTGATAGTTTGTACTAGTTGATCGTACGAACTGATTATGAATATTTTTTCACGGTCATATTGTTTCGAATTAGTTGGATGAGGGTGTGGATACAGTTTTCATACTATGGGTATATGTGTTGCTGTAGGGACCATGGTCTCAGAGGCGCATAACAACCGTGCAGAGTACGACAAGTCTTTGCATGAAGCGCGTCGGGAGATCGACTTGAAGGTGCAAAAGGATCGCGCTGAGGTAGATAAGAAACTGAAAAAATAATGTTCATACGTGGACAGGATGATAAAGGAGGAGCGTGAGGAGTTTTCTCGTAAGATGGCGAAGATGCGTCTTGAGATTGAAGAAAAGTATAAGAGGGACTGTGAGTACATGGAAAAAAAGTTTGTCTTAGGCTACAAGGAAATGCATCAAACATTGCAGAAGGACCGGAAGCTTGTGGACAGTATTATACAGACAGAGCGAGTCAGGATGGATGCCTATGTGTTGCAGGCACGTGCGGATATGGACAGTAAGCTGCTACAGGAGCGGTCGGACATGGATTATAAGGCCATGCTGGAGAAGGTCCGCTTGGAAGGACATATGTTAGAAGACCGTGCGATCTCACGGGCACCCCGACAACATGTCTTCAATTATTCTCCCCTTGTAAGTATCTCGCACCGATTCTATATATTAAGGACCTACGTATTCTATGATACAAACATCTTCAATTTGTGGCAACCTTATATCAGCGATTGTATGTAGGCTAAGCATCATGAGACGGCACAGTCGCCATTCACTCGAGACATTGCGATAGAGTCACCCGTTCAATGCCACATCAGTCCACCCCAACAACACATCATCAATTCTCCCCTTGTAAGTACCTCGCAACGATGCATACCCAAGATATGGTATGACCTTTCAAAACTTGTGTGTAAACCCACTATCGACGTTTCATACGCAGGATAAGAAACCTGTGATGGCAGAGTCCCCAGTCACACCACATGAAGGATACATTCCGCATAACAAGGTGAGAAGGTTTGAGATGGCACAATCCCCAGTCACTCGACATGAAGGATACATTCCACAAAAGCAGGTAACAACGCCGCAATGTTGCTATGCACATAAAATATTATGTTTGCTCCTTTACTCATTGAATGTATTAACTCTGATGTGAGATACTAGGTGCTGGTCATGGAATTTTTTGTTAGTAGGGATGATGAGATGTCACATGTCCCGAGAGCATACTTTGATGAACACCCGGCAGAAGTCAGAATTTTTGAAACCGCCAAAGTGACCTACGATCTCATTATGAGTGAAATGAGAGATACTTTTGGTTGCAAACTGGGAGCAGAACTGTACTACTTCTTACCCGGGTCTGCGTGGAAGCTGCCAGAAGGAATGTTCTTGATTGCAGGACCAGATGATGTACAAAAAATTAATAGAATTCTCGGACGGTCATTGAGGAGCACAAATTTCCATGACAACCTATTTTTTTAAAATATAATGAACCATTAGTACCTAATAAAAAATCGGATATAGAAAGTTCAATTGTAGATAGGTACCAGCCCGTTATGAAGACCTCCTTTCTCGTAAGCATCGCTTCTTAAAGTAGCCATCATTTCATCCCATCGTGCGATCAATGGAGGGGGTCTAGAAGCATACATTAATCGGCCACTACGCACGTGCTCCCAGTACCAATACTACACAATAAATTAGTTCATCACCATACAGATATGCAACAGAACAATAATTAAAGGACATTAAGTAGTGATCCATCACTAACCTGGAGCAGAATTAGATTTCCTTGTAGATTTACGTGATCTCGATTTCTAAACTTGTGAACAGACTTGAAGAAGTGGTTAAGTGTGAAACATCCCCAGTTAAATTTCCGAAGGTTTTCAGGATCTGTAACAAGGTTGAGAAATTTCGAGTCCACATAATGTTGTGCTCTTGGTGCTAGAACAGTACCAATTGCGTACAGAACGAACCGCCTCAGGAAATCGCCGTCTGGGGCTTTGGAAGCTCGGATCGCCGTTTCAAGGTCAGAAATCAAAATTTGCCCATTGTTTGCATAGGCGGTAAATAATTCTGTGTCGGTTTGCATTTCCAGATGTGGCTCTATATCCTCCCCTTCTATCGGAATGCCAAATATACCTTGCACGTCCTCTTTTGTTATAGGAATTGGCGTTTTACTGATGGTAACGGATTGCGTGTCCATATCTATGCTCTTGGCTAGTCTAACCAACATTATGTGCCGTAGAGTCACTTCATGCATCTGGGTTAGACCGCCAAGACTGGTTTCTGATATGATGTACTTTTTGTGGTCTTGTGACAACAGTTTCATGGTTTTTCCGAACCTTGTCTGTGAGCATACTAACTTCATATGACCATGCTTTTCGGCGAGTTCCTGTTACATGCCATTAAATATTACTGAGTACACATGAATTATGTGTACGAAACGATTGTACACAAACAGTAAATTACTTACCGCATCGGTAATTTCAGAGATGGGCTTTTCTCCATTATTAAGGTTCGTATCAGAAACTGACATTGCTGCCTCATATGCAATGATAAAATCAGGCTCAATTAATCTGAACAAAATTGGAAAATGTATAACAAAATTAGCAGAGAATTAATTTTAACAAAATTAACTGGGTCATTTAACATATGGTCCACGTATGGGTTTAAGCACAGAACCTATTTGGGTGCAAAACCTATGAGGGTTCAACAACTAAAGCATCGGCGGACAATGATTATAAAGAGTTACGATCAGCTAATACCTTATCTCGGAGATGGTGCCACCGAGTAGCTGGCGGCGGTTAGTGCGTCGGAAACTATAAGTGCCGGTATAGCGCGGTCGACGGCGCCAAGGAAAAATGGTGCGTTCACGCGAGGAGGAGGCGGCGAGAAGAACACTGACGTCCGAGCCCTCAGATCATGTTGGCGGTGGGCGGCGAGTGCTGGCCGCCGACTCCTGTATTCCGTGGGCGACCGACGTCTCCGATCTGATCTTGCAGCGGTCGTGGGAGGTGCGGACGGCCCGGGTGGTTAGAATGCGGAGCTGTAATTGCGGGATTTAGGGAGGGGTGGGCCGCGTGAGTTATGTGAGATTTGGATAAATGATATAAAGAAATAAGAAAATCTTGTGAACTCGGTGTGGGGTTTACGGGGTTTAGGGTTTAGGGGCTTAGGGTTATTAGGGTTTAGGGGTTTAGGGGTTTAGGGTTATCAGGGGTTAGGGTTATCAGGGTTTAGGGTTGAGTGTTTACATGCAAGCCCAGAAATGCGCGTGTCAGAGAACGTACTTGCATGTATATGTACTAATGATCCCAAACTTTCTTAATGGCATCCCATGACCACATAGAGAATGAATGCATAATGGTTTCCATGTTGGGCAAAATTTTGAATGTTTTTACGATTTAGTGGGGGGGGAGGGGTTAGGGTTATCAGGGTTTAGGGTTTAAGGGTTTTAGGGTTGACGGAACTATGTTTGTCTTACGGTGGACATAGCACACACACCGGACATTGGTGGAGCGTTGGTCTACAATGGATTCCCTCCGGTAGCATCGATCCGATCCATTGAATGGCTCGGCCGACAAACTTCGTGCCACATAGAGCATGCATCCATCCACTGGACCGGATCAATGTTGGGTTGGTTTCATACAGGTGAGGAAAGCAGCTAGTGCTTTCGGGGTGTTGACATGCTAGGCCGGAAATGCGCGTGTCAGAGATCGTACTTGCATGTATAATCCCAAAAAAATTTCATGGCATCCCATGACCCCATAGAGAATGCATGCATAATGGTTTCCATGTGGGGCAAAAATTTGAATGTTTTTATGGTTTAGTGGGGGGGGGGGTTAGGGTTATCAGGGTTTAGGGTTTAAAGGTTTTAGGGTTGACGGAACTATGTTTGTCTTACGGTGGACGTATTACACACACCGGACATTGATGGAGCGTTGGTCTACAATGAATCCCCTCCGGTACCATCGATCCGGTCTGTTGACTGGCTCGGCCGACAAACTTCGTGCCACATAGAGCATGCATCCATCCACTGGACCGGATCGATTTTTGGTTGGTTTCATACAGGTGAGGAACCCAGCTAGTGCTTTCGGGGTGTTGACATGCTAGGCCGGAAATGCGCGTGTCAGAGATCGTACTTGCATGTATAATCCGAAAAATCTTTCATGGCATCCCATGACCACATAGAGAATGCATGCATAATGGTTTCCATGTGGGGCAAAAAATTGAATGTTTTTACAGTTTAGTGGGAGGGGGTGGGGGTTTAGGGTTATCAGGGTTTAGGGTGTAAGGGTTTTAGGGTTGACGGAAACTATGTTTGTCTTACGGTGGACGTTGCACACACACCGGACATTGATGGAGCGTTGGTCTACAATGGAGTCCCTCCTGTAGCATCGATCTGGTCCGTCGACTGGCTCGGCCGACATACTTCGTGCCACATAGAGCATGCATGCATCCACTGAACCGGATCAATGTTGGGTTGGTTTACATGTACATGTACAGGGACCCGAAATGCGCGTGTCAGAGATCGTACTTGCGTGTACATGTACCATCCGTTCCATCCAGTGGCTGGGCCGACAACCTTCGTGCCACATTGTTCACATTGTCCAATTAACACTTTGTATAGATTTTTTTGGTAAAAAATGAACGAAATAATGCAACTAATCTGAACGTAACGTTTGGCATGTATCAAACCAAGTTGCCACTATTCCTCAAAAAAAAGAACCCAGTTAGCCACTAATTGCGCCAAACATATCTCGTAATTACGAACGAAAATGGGTTGACAATTATATCTGGAAATTCTTGGACTGAATTTATTGCTCTTCCTTTTTTAGAGAACAATAAGTTAGAATGGTGGGCGGCGGGTTGGCACGGGCACGGCGATGGCTCGGGCTTGTGTGATATGTGGTTCGACCCGCGGTCAGCGCACATGTTTTCGAAGCCCCGGAAAGATCGCGCTCGTTAAAAAAAACTTGTATCGAAGCGCATTACTTCAAAATAACTAATTAACCCTACAATCACGCATATATACCTTCCCATTCTACCGCATATCTACCCTATCCTAACCACCCCCCCCCTACCTTGTTTCTCCTCACATAGCCATCGCCGGGATCGCGCCATCGCTTCTCAAGCGACCACGCCGACGCCGGATTAAAAAGGTCTCCTCCACGGCTTCTCTCATCTTCGATTGCAGTGCTCATTATTTTTTCCATTGACTCGACCAACAAGTAATTTCCGAAGAGATTAGAAAATCCAGCTTTTGCCATAGTTGAGTAGTTCTGGTGTGATTCGAGTATAGGATGTCATGCAAGAGCTTTTTGATTGATAGTTTGTACTAGTTGATCGTACGAACTGATTATGAATATTTTTTCACGGTCATATTGTTTCGAATTAGTTGGATGAGGGTGTGGATACAGTTTTCATACTATGGGTATATGTGTTGCTGTAGGGACCATGGTCTCAGAGGCGCATAACAACCGTGCAGAGTACGACAAGTCTTTGCATGAAGCGCGTTGGGAGATCGACTTGAAGGTGCAAAAGGATCGCGCTGAGGTAGATAAGAAACTGAAAAAAGAACGTTCATACGTGGACAGGATGATAAAGGAGGAGCGTGAGGAGTTTTCCCGTAAGATGGCGAAGATGCGTCTTGAGATTGAAGAAAAGTATAAGAGGGACTGTGAGTACATGGAAAAAAAGTTTGTCTTAGGCTACAAGGAAATGCATCAAACATTGCAGAAGGACCGGAAGCTTGTGGACAGTATTATACAGACAGAGCGAGTCAGGATGGATGCCTATGTGTTGCAGGCACGTGCGGATATGGACAGTAAGCTGCTACAGGAGCGGTCGGACATGGATTATAAGGCCATGCTGGAGAAGGTCCGCTTGGAAGGACATATGTTAGAAGACCGTGCGATCTCACGGGCACCCCGACAACATGTCTTCAATTATTCTCCCCTTGTACGTATCTCGCACCGATTCTATATATTAAGGACCTACGTATTCTATGATACAAACATCTTCAATTTGTGGCAACCTTATATCAGCGATTGTATGTAGGCTAAGCATCATGAGACGGCACAGTCGCCATTCACTCGAGACATTGCGATAGAGTCACCCGTTCAATGCCACATCAGTCCACCCCAACAACACATCATCAATTCTCCCCTTGTAAGTACCTCGCAACGATGCATACCCAAGATATGGTATGACCTTTCAAAACTTGTGTGTAAACCCACTATCGACGTTTCATACGCAGGATAAGAAACCTGTGATGGCAGAGTCCCCAGTCACACCACATGAAGGATACATTCCGCATAACAAGGTGAGAAGGTTTGAGATGGCACAATCCCCAGTCACTCGACATGAAGGATACATTCCACAAAAGCAGGTAACAACGCCGCAATGTTGCTATGCACATAAAATATTATGTTTGCTCCTTTACTCATTGAATGTATTAACTCTGATGTGAGATACTAGGTGCTGGTCATGGAATTTTTTGTTAGTAGGGATGATGAGATGTCACATGTCCCGAGAGCATACTTTGATGAACACCCGGCAGAAGTCAGAATTTTTGAAACCGCCAAAGTGACCTACGATCTCATTATGAGTGAAATGAGAGATACTTTTGGTTGCAAACTGGGAGCAGAACTGTACTACTTCTTACCCGGGTCTGCGTGGAAGCTGCCAGAAGGAATGTTCTTGATTGCAGGACCAGATGATGTACAAAAAATTAATAGAATTCTCGGACGGTCATTGAGGAGCACAAATTTCCATGACAACCTATTTTTTTAAAATATAATGAACCATTAGTACCTAATAAAAAATCAGATATAGAAAGTTCAATTGTAGATAGGTACCAGCCCGTTATGAAGACCTCCTTTCTCGTAAGCATCGCTTCTTAAAGTAGCCATCATTTCGTCCCATCGTGCGATCAATGGAGGGGGTCTAGAAGCATACATTAATCGGCCACTACGCACGTGCTCCCAGTACCAATACTACACAATAAATTAGTTCATCACCATACAGATATGCAACGGAACAATAATTAAAGGACATTAAGTAGTGATCCATCACTAACCTGGAGCAGAATTAGATTTCCTTGTAGATTTACGTGATCTCGATTTCTAAACTTGTGAACAGACTTGAAGAAGTGGTTAAGTGTGAAACATCCCCAGTTAAATTTCCGAAGGTTTTCAGGATCTGTAACAAGGTTGAGAAATTTCGAGTCCACATAATGTTGTGCTCTTGGTGCTAGAACAGTACCAATTGCGTACAGAACGAACCGCCTCAGGAAATCGCCGTCTGGGGCTTTGGAAGCTCGGATCGCCGTTTCAAGGTCAGAAATCAAAATTTGCCCATTGTTTGCATAGGCGGTAAATAATTCTGTGTCGGTTTGCATTTCCAGATGTGGCTCTATATCCTCCCCTTCTATCGGAATGCCAAATATACCTTGCACGTCCTCTTTTGTTATAGGAATTGGCGTTTTACTGATGGTAACGGATTGCGTGTCCATATCTATGCTCTTGGCTAGTCTAACCAACATTATGTGCCGTAGAGTCACTTCATGCATCTGGGTTAGACCGCCAAGACTGGTTTCTGATATGATGTACTTTTTGTGGTCTTGTGACAACAGTTTCATGGTTTTTCCGAACCTTGTCTGTGAGCATACTAACTTCATATGACCATGCTTTTCGGCGAGTTCCTGTTACATGCCATTAAATATTACTGAGTACACATGAATTATGTGTACGAAACGATTGTACACAAACAGTAAATTACTTACCGCATCGGTAATTTCGGAGATGGGCTTTTCTCCATTATTAAGGTTCGTATCAGAAACTGACATTGCTGCCTCATATGCAATGATAAAATCAGGCTCAATTAATCTGAACAAAATTGGAAAATGTATAACAAAATTAGCAGAGAATTAATTTTAACAAAATTAACTGGGTCATTTAACATATGGTCCACTTATGGGTTTAAGCACAGAACCTATTTGGGTGCAAAACCTATGAGGGTTCAACAACTAAAGCATCGGCGGACAACGATTATAAAGAGTTACGATCAGCTAATACCTTATCTCGGAGATGGTGCCACCGAGTAGCTGGCGGCGGTTAGTGCGTCGGAAACTATAAGTGCCGGTATAGCGCGGTCGACGGCGCAAAGGAAAAACGGTGCGTTCATGCGAGGAGGAGGCGGCGAGAAGAACACTGACGTCCGAGCCCTCAGATCGTGTTGGCAGTGGGCGGCGAGTGCTGGCCGCCGACTCCTGTATTCCGTGGGCGACCGGCGTCTCCGATCTGATCTTGCAGCGGTCGTGGGAGGTGCGGACGGCCCGGGTGGTTAGAATGCGGAGCTGTAATTGCGGGATTTAGGGAGGGGTGGGCCGCGTGAGTTATGTGAGATTTGGATAAATGATATAAAGAAATAAGAAAATCTTGTGAACTCGGTGTGGGGTTTACGGGGTTTAGGGTTTAGGGGCTTAGGGTTATTAGGGTTTAGGGGTTTAGGGGTTTAGGGGTTTAGGGTTATCAGGGGTTAGGGTAATCAGGGTTTAGGGTTGAGTGTTTACATGCAAGCCCAGAAATGCGCGTGTCAGAGAACGTACTTGCATGTATATGTACTAATGATCCCAAACTTTCTTAATGGCATCCCATGACCACATAGAGAATGAATGCATAATGGTTTCCATGTTGGGCAAAATTTTGAATGTTTTTACGATTTAGTGGGGGGGGGGGTTAGGGTTATCAGGGTTTAGGGTTTAAGGGTTTTAGGGTTGACGGAACTATGTTTGTCTTACGGTGGACGTAGCACACACACCGGACATTGGTGGAGCGTTGGTCTACAATGGATTCCCTCCGGTAGGATCCGATCCATTGAATGGCTCGGCCGACAAACTTCGTGCCACATAGAGCATGCATCCATCCACTGGACCGGATCAATGTTGGGTTGGTTTCATACAGGTGAGGAAAGCAGCTAGTGCTTTCGGGGTGTTGACATGCTAGGCCGGAAATGCGCGTGTCAGAGATCGTACTTGCATGTATAATCCCAAACTTTTTTCATGGCATCCCATGACCCCATAGAGAATGCATGCATAATGGTTTCCATGTGGGGCAAAAATTTGAATGTTTTTA
>NC_041392.1:724285756-724286488 GCF_002162155.2 Triticum dicoccoides
GTATCTCGCACCGATTCTATATATTAAGGACCTACGTATTCTATGATACAAACATCTTCAATTTGTGGCAACCTTATATCAGCGATTGTATGTAGGCTAAGCATCATGAGACGGCACAGTCGCCATTCACTCGAGACATTGCGATAGAGTCACCCGTTCAATGCCACATCAGTCCACCCCAACAACACATCATCAATTCTCCCCTTGTAAGTACCTCGCAACGATGCATACCCAAGATATGGTATGACCTTTCAAAACTTGTGTGTAAACCCACTATCGACGTTTCATACGCAGGATAAGAAACCTGTGATGGCAGAGTCCCCAGTCACACCACATGAAGGATACATTCCGCATAACAAGGTGAGAAGGTTTGAGATGGCACAATCCCCAGTCACTCGACATGAAGGATACATTCCACAAAAGCAGGTAACAACGCCGCAATGTTGCTATGCACATAAAATATTATGTTTGCTCCTTTACTCATTGAATGTATTAACTCTGATGTGAGATACTAGGTGCTGGTCATGGAATTTTTTGTTAGTAGGGATGATGAGATGTCACATGTCCCGAGAGCATACTTTGATGAACACCCGGCAGAAGTCAGAATTTTTGAAACCGCCAAAGTGACCTACGATCTCATTATGAGTGAAATGAGAGATACTTTTGGTTGCAAACTGGGAGCAGAACTGTACTACTTCTTACCCGGGTCTGCGTGGAAGCTGCCAGAAGGAA
>NC_041392.1:724286498-724299216 GCF_002162155.2 Triticum dicoccoides
TTTGGTTGGTTTCATACAGGTGAGGAACCCAGCTAGTGCTTTCGGGGTGTTGACATGCTAGGCCGGAAATGCGCGTGTCAGAGATCGTACTTGCATGTATAATCCGAAAAATCTTTCATGGCATCCCATGACCACATAGAGAATGCATGCATAATGGTTTCCATGTGGGGCAAAAAATTGAATGTTTTTACAGTTTAGTGGGAGGGGGTGGGGGTTTAGGGTTATCAGGGTTTAGGGTGTAAGGGTTTTAGGGTTGACGGAAACTATGTTTGTCTTACGGTGGACGTTGCACACACACCGGACATTGATGGAGCGTTGGTCTACAATGGAGTCCCTCCTGTAGCATCGATCTGGTCCGTCGACTGGCTCGGCCGACATACTTCGTGCCACATAGAGCATGCATGCATCCACTGAACCGGATCAATGTTGGGTTGGTTTACATGTACATGTACAGGGACCCGAAATGCGCGTGTCAGAGATCGTACTTGCGTGTACATGTACCATCCGTTCCATCCAGTGGCTGGGCCGACAACCTTCGTGCCACATTGTTCACATTGTCCAATTAACACTTTGTATAGATTTTTTTGGTAAAAAATGAACGAAATAATGCAACTAATCTGAACGTAACGTTTGGCATGTATCAAACCAAGTTGCCACTATTCCTCAAAAAAAAGAACCCAGTTAGCCACTAATTGCGCCAAACATATCTCGTAATTATGAACGAAAATGGGTTGACAATTATATCTAGAAATTCTTGGACTAAATTTATTGCTCTTCCTTTTTTAGAGAACAATAAGTTAGAATGGTGGGCGGCGGGTTGGCACGGGCACGGCGATGGCTCGGGCTTGTGTGATATGTGGTTCGACCCGCGGTCAGTGCACATGTTTTCGAAGCCCCGGAAAGATCGCGCTCGTTAAAAAAAACTTGCATCGAAGCGCATTACTTCAAAATAACTAATTAACCCTACAATCACGGATATATACCTTCCCATTCTACCGCATATCTACCCTATCCTAACCACCCCCATCTACCTTGTTTCTCCTCACATAGCCATCGCCGGGATCGCGCCATCGCTTCTCAAGCGACCACGCCGACGCCGGATTAAAAAGGTCTCCTCCACGGCTTCTCTCATCTTCGATTGCAGTGCTCATTATTTTTTCCATTGACTCGACCAACAAGTAATTTCCGAAGAGATTAGAAAATCCAGCTTTTGCCATAGTTGAGTAGTTCTGGTGTGATTCGAGTATAGGATGTCATGCAAGAGCTTTTTGATTGATAGTTTATACTAGTTGATCGTACGAACTGATTATGAATATTTTTTCACGGTCATATTGTTTCGAATTAGTTGGATGAGGGTGTGGATACAATTTTCATACTATGGGTATATGTGTTGCTGTAGGGACCATGGTCTCAGAGGCGCATAACAACCGTGCAGAGTACGACAAGTCTTTGCATGAAGCGCGTCGGGAGATCGACTTGAAGGTGCAAAAGGATCGCGCTGAGGTAGATAAGAAACTGAAAAAAGAACGTTCATACGTGGACAGGATGATAAAGGAGGAGCGTGAGGAGTTTTCCCGTAAGATGGCGAAGATGCGTCTTGAGATTGAAGAAAAGTATAAGAGGGACTGTGAGTACATGGAAAAAAAGTTTGTCTTAGGCTACAAGGAAATGCATCAAACATTGCAGAAGGACCGGAAGCTTGTGGACAGTATTATACAGACAGAGCGAGTCAGGATGGATGCCTATGTGTTGCAGGCACGTGCGGATATGGACAGTAAGCTGCTACAGGAGCGGTCGGACATGGATTATAAGGCCATGCTGGAGAAGGTCCGCTTGGAAGGACATATGTTAGAAGACCGTGCGATTTCACGGGCACCCCGACAACATGTCTTCAATTATTCTCCCCTTGTAAGTATCTCGCACCGATTCTATATATTAAGGACCTACGTATTCTATGATACAAACATCTTCAATTTGTGGCAACCTTATATCAGCGATTGTATGTAGGCTAAGCATCATGAGACGGCACAGTCGCCATTCACTCGAGACATTGCGATAGAGTCACCCGTTCAATGCCACATCAGTCCACCCCAACAACACATCATCAATTCTCCCCTTGTAAGTACCTCGCAACGATGCATACCCAAGATATGGTATGACCTTTCAAAACTTGTGTGTAAACCCACTATCGACGTTTCATACGCAGGATAAGAAACCTGTGATGGCAGAGTCCCCAGTCACACCACATGAAGGATACATTCCGCATAACAAGGTGAGAAGGTTTGAGATGGCACAATCCCCAGTCACTCGACATGAAGGATACATTCCACAAAAGCAGGTAACAACGCCGCAATGTTGCTATGCACATAAAATATTATGTTTGCTCCTTTACTCATTGAATGTATTAACTCTGATGTGAGATACTAGGTGCTGGTCATGGAATTTTTTGTTAGTAGGGATGATGAGATGTCACATGTCCCGAGAGCATACTTTGATGAACACCCGGCAGAAGTCAGAATTTTTGAAACCGCCAAAGTGACCTACGATCTCATTATGAGTGAAATGAGAGATACTTTTGGTTGCAAACTGGGAGCAGAACTGTACTACTTCTTACCCGGGTCTGCGTGGAAGCTGCCAGAAGGAAAGTTCTTGATTGCAGGACCAGATGATGTACAAAAAATGCTTTCTGATCTGAATGGTAGCAAGACATGTCACCTGTACATTGTGTACAATAGAACTACGGGTTATTTTCCTGAGGATGACATTAATTCCGAGGTTCAAATTTTACATGTTACATGCATCTAGTTTATGGCTACGTCTTTTTTGAGTTCTTCCTAATACAATTCCTATGGTTTTCTACAGGAAGTGAGAATCCAAGAAATGGAGGGTCTTGCTAGAGAGTTGGTAGAGAAAGACCAAGAACAACTTAAGTTGTATGGTTACATTGATGTTAAAGAGAAAAATATTGATGCACATGGGTCGTCGCCAACGACGCAACGCAAGAGGTCACTGGATTTTGGTAGTGCAGAAGACAATATGGAGTAGGCTCAATTTTTTTCAACCAGTTTAAGCTTCAAACCAGGATTATTTAGTTGCAAACAAACATTTTGTATTCTGTTTCACACTATGTTTGCAATTATGGTACAATTTATTCATGAGACAGTTCTTTGAACAACAATGCATGTGTTTTATGATCAATCATACAGTTGTTTCTGAGTTGTTTTTGAGATGGCATTGTGTCTAAAGAAGTTTCCATCTATAAAACTTGGCACGCAGTCGCATCGGAATCGCGTATCACGCGAGAGGTGTGCGTCGCACGGGAGCGCGTCGCACGCGAGCTTGTTTTCGGGTAGAAATCATAACATATTTCGGATAGATAAAGTTCACGTCCGCCACCCGCGCATGCAAACCCACGTCGCCGCCATTCCCATGCATGCATGCCTCAGGCGCAGACAACGAGACGGCCCATCCGAATTAGGCCCATCCGAATTAGGCCCATCCGAAGTAGGCCATTAGAACCCTCCCCGCACTCCACCTATTCCCCTCGCACTGTGGCCTCCCTCCCTCCATCGCCAGATCCCCCACTCGTCCCCCTCTATCCGCCGCCCCTGCACGCCGTCGGCGATTCCACCCCCGCCGCCCACGCGCCCCCCGAACGGGATCGGCCGGATCCATCTCCTCAACCACCGCAGGACAGCGCAGGTACCCCAGTTTCTGTTCACGTCTCAATGGTATCCATGCTGATAATGCTAGGTAGATCGACTGAGTGTAGCAATTTTGTGCCACCAATCCACTTTTCTGGAAAATACTTGCTAGAAAACCATCTGAAACTTGTGATGCTTGCTACTGTATAATATAGGACTTTTCAAAGTTCTGTTATGATGGCACTATTGGACACATACAGTAGAGCTGCATTTTTAGTTGTTATACTTTCAGTTACCATCACTGCTTGGGAAAGGCCGAATTGGATGCATTCAGGTCTGCAGTTGATTGTGTATCATCATAATGTAGGTGCTGTGTTGTGTGATTCTTCATGCTGACAACTTCAGCTTTTTCTGTATAATAAACTACTAAATGATCACAAAAACTTCTAGACAACATTCTGTATGATCTGGCCAAAACTTGAACTAAATGATCACCAAAAGTTGAAGGATTTTGCATCACATCACAACCATAAGTGTTCTGCACCAGCATCATAACAATCACATAACTACATAACAAAAGCAAACTTGTTCATCATTACAAAAGCAAACTTGTTCAACATAACAAAAGCTAACTTGTTCAGCATTACAAAAGCAAACTTGTTCAACCACATAAGTGCAAAATGAGACACATAATACCACAAACAACTCAATATCCCTAGTAGTAGGGGTCATCCCAATGATCCTCCGCATGTTGCCAGTACTCCAAACCTTCTTTGATGATTTCGATTTTCTTCCATGCCTCGTAGGTGACGTACGCATCTTTCGCTGCGTACTCGATGAGGTTGTTTGGCAGTGGGCTGTCCCCCCATAGTTTGTGGTCCAATTCCTTGTTGATCTTCTGCTTCATTTCCTTGTACGATGGGTGGATGAGGCTGGCTGCAAACTCAGCCAAAGCCTGCCACTTCTTTCCATTGTTTGGAACTCTCCATTTGCGCTGCATGTCGACATACTTGTTGGGGTTGATCTCCAAACCAGACAATTTCAGCTTCTCCTTGTCACCTCCAATGGAGAAGCCAACAAAGGTGTACAGCTTCTTCTCCTGCAGGAGCGGGCGGAGTTCCTTGGGCCTGTATCAAATTAATCTGATGCATCAAATTCATCTACTTCAAAAACTTCAGAAACTACTAATTAGACATAAAATTCAGAACTAGTATTGCATCTACTCCAGAACTTCAGAACTATATTGCATCTACTTCAGAACTTCAGAACTATTGCATCTACTTGAGAAACTTCAGAAACTTCAGAACTATTGCATCTACTTGAGAAACTTCAGAAACTACTAATTAGACAGAAACTTCAGAACTTCAGAACTAGTATTGCATCTACTTCAGAACTTCAGAACTATTGCATCTACTTCAGAAACATCAGAAACTACAGAAACTACTAATTAGACAGAAACTTCAGAACTTCAGAACTAGTATTGCATCTACTTCAGAACTACAGAACTATTGCGTCTACTTCAGAAACTTTAGAAACTACTAATTAGACAGAAACGTCAGAACTTCAGAAACTTCAGAAACGGATGTTTTTACCATTTGGTTGCCGCGGTGATGTGGTATACCAGGACGAGATCCTCCACGCATAACAGTAGAACTGCAGCCTTTTGCGGAGGTTCATCTTCCCTTGTAGACTCGACATCAACGCCGATTGACCGAGAAAGCATGCCGCCGAGCCTCCTCCTGATCTCGCGGATCCTCTTGTCGGCTTCGTCTGGATTGCTGGTGCATACGACATCCAGCTTCTCCTTCTTCAGGTGGATATCAACCATGAGCGGCACGGTGTAGTCCTGCTTCTGCCCGGGGACCGGAACGTCGTCGTCGACCACCAGCGGCTCCTTGCCAGACGCCTCACCTTGGTGATGCTTGGCAGACGGAGGGGAGTTGCTCCACGATGCCTCCGCCATTCTCTTGGCAGATGGAGGGGAGTTGCTCCACGATTCCTCTGCCATTGCCCTCCTGGCCAGCGATGGTGGAGGCAGAGGGGAGTTGCTTGATGGTGGAGGCAGAGGGAGGCAGAGGGAGGAAGATGGAGCGGCAATGGAATGAGGAGGGAGGCAGAGGGAGGCAGATTGAGCGGCAATGGAATAGGAGGGGAGTTCCCTGCGTCGTGGGGAGTTGCCAGTGGAGGGGAGTCGTGGGGAGTTGCTAGTGGAGGGGAGACGTGGGGAGTTGCCTCGAAAACTCAAACGTCCTGCCCTTTGGCCCTCGAAAAATCTGGAGGGGACACGTGGGCCCTTTGGTTTGTCCTGTTTCTAAAACAAAACAAAAAAAAGTAACAACCATATTTTGCTCTCACTGCAACCATATTAAGAGATCAAAAATGGCACCCAAAAGTCACTGCAGCCATCCTAAATGGCACGAAAACAGCACCAAAACAACATCAGCCAAAACAGCAAAAAATGCATCCATCGATCGTTCTTTATTTCTTCTAACATTCCGTGTTCTGTGCAGTGAGATAGATACAACGCTACAAATGCAGGCTGACAACGCCCGCGATTTCATGACCATCAGGACAGAGGCGGCTTCATCCACGCTCCGGTCCCATGAGTCGAGTCGAAAGTAGTGATGCTATGTGTAGTTCTGAAACATTGATTGACTCATGTTGTAATTAAACTTTAATGAATTGTATGTCTCTTTGGTTTGGACAGTCGTTCAACTTAGATGTAATCGATGCTATTTATTACTAGGACCATGAATTGTGCTATTAATGTCTTGCTTTTCTCTTCTGATCCTTTTGTTGCATACTTATTTATTGCTTATGTATTGTCTGTTGTTTGGCTTATGCATAGAGATGCCGTCGTATGTCGTGTACAAGGGTAAGGTTCCCGGAGTCTACGACGACTAGGAGGAGTGTCGGAGACAGGTTCACCATTTCAGCGGTAACAGTTACAAAGGGTACACCACTAGGGCGGAGGCGGAATCTAGATACGCCCGCTATCTAGCGGGAGAGAGGAGGGAGCGTTGGAGGAACCGTATGAAGACCAGTTTCATCACGATGATGCTCATCGTGATGACCGCAACTCTCTTCTATGTGATGGTAGTTTAGATGATCGATATCGACTTGTAATGTGAAGACAAACTCGCTACTCGCGGTCTCGAGACTTGTAATGTTCTATCTTTGTTCGGTCTTTTGAATTCGGAGACTAATATGATGAATTGTATTCGGAGAGCTATCTTCTATTGTATTGGATGAATGTGCTGTTGCTGTGTGGTGCTGTCTATATTCTGTACAATAATATATTCTGTAACCTGTGAAAATATCAGAAATGTGCATTTTTTCGACCACCCCCAAATCACCTCAGTTTTGGCACACATGATCTCTTCCACAAACAAAACTAGGTTTCCAAGTTTTTGAATTTTTTTGAATTTATAATGCCCTCTAGACTGACTGCTGAAAACATCGGTCTATGCCTCAAGGGGGCATTGTAAAATAATTTTTTTCAAAATTTTCTTGCATACACATGTTTTGCACATGTGGGTGACCATGTGCAAGAAAATTTGGGTGATTTGGAGGTGGTGGAAAAATTCACGTTTTTTCAAAAACTGGCTTAAGTAGACCAAATGGTCCCTCCGGGAATGCGGGCATTTTTTCGACCACCTCCAAATCACCTCAGTTTTGGCACACATGATCTCTTCCACAAACAAAACTAGGTTTCCAAGTTTTTGAATTTTTTTGAATTTATAATGCCCTCTAGACTGACTGCTGAAAACATCGGTCTATGCCTCAAGGGGACCTGCATGCAAGAGTCGGGGACCTGCATGCAAGAGTCGGGGACCTGCATGTGAATAGTGATTCATCAAGGCCTTGACAGCTACTGGCACAGCGGCTGCCGCCCGATTTGCATGCAGCGAAGATGAACGTGCATGGAGGTTTTTCAAAGATTTCCAAGCACACCCCAGTGGGCCCCGCTTATTTAAAAAAATACATCAGTCATTATTGCTCTGTAAATGAAGAATATGCATGATGATTATGAATATGCATGACAACCATAGTAAGGGTGAAGAATCATAGTGCCCAATTTGTCGAAATACATCATCATTCTTAAAGTTGGACATCAAATGATACGCACAGAAAATGGAAACGAAAGATGTCGAACTAATACAGTAACATGGCACTACAACCACACTTCACTAAATTACTGTCACGATGAAATAGAATGTAAAGACCACGTCACACAAAGCTGAATGGCACACGACTTTCTCTGGCTCATCGTCGGTTCATGCTGTATGTAGATATCACAGTTCAGCCTCGAGATCCTACACAGAAGAATACAATAAATCACATGGACATCAATTATGAGTAAAACACATGCAAAAAAATATGAACATATTTCGTACGTCTAGCAATTTAGCGCATTTAAGTCGATTGTGACCTGGTTTCTTGCAATAGCCACAGATATTCTGTGATCTTGACTTCTTTGTCTTTGCCTGCAGCCTTTTCTTCGGTGCACCTCGTCCTGGCACATGCACGGGATCCAGAACCTTATCAACTTTCTGCGAGTGCGGCATCAATGGGCCAAACCTAATGCTGTTATGCTGAGCATTAGTTGACTCCTTGCTGTCAGCTTGTTCAAAACTTGATTGCTTGCCATGATGTTGTGCTTGCAAAAGCATCTTTAGACGGTGATAGTCCTCATCAGAGTGGCATGCCTGGAAACTTGCGGCATGACTACAATTCCGCAACTCGCGGTACCTCTGCAGGCTTACCGAAAAGTCACACATCTGATTTTTTCTGGTAGGTGCGTATGCACATTTTACATTCATAGTCCACCTAGTGGGAACGCAACAACCGGGCAGAATTGTTTGTTTTAAAATCCCCAATATGTAAAAAATGTGGGAACATTGTGTGCCTGCGCATTCCAGCTTACGGCAAGAACAACTCACCCTGTGCAAAAGACCTCCTTGCTCTTCAATGCGCACTTCAAACTTTTTATCCATTCTTTCCTGCTTGGACACAACATAAGTGGAATCTTCTGATCCATCTAGTATCTCTCTAATCTGACATTTGCTGACAGCATCTATGCTCCATAAGACCATCTTAAAGACACTAGGTGTGAAAACTGTTGCGGCGTGTTTCTCAAGCGGCGAAGCATTTTCCTCTATAAATGGAACGGACTGCAAGGCTTCGACGTCATGGAGAGCTTCGTTAATCCGTCGCGACGCAAGGCAATGCTCATAGTGCTCTAGCATTTCAAACAACGACATCTTACCCTCAAGATGCGTATGTAGCACAGAGTTCAAGCTCTCACTCCTCTGATTGCTGCTCAATCCTAGGAAACAACGCCCCTCAAGATATGGAGCACACCACAACTTTCTCATCTAATACATCTGATGCAGCCAAGACTCCTCACTGGTTAGTTTCTTCCGTTGTAAGAATTGTGTCCATTTTATCTCATGCTCTTCAATGGAAGAAGTATCATAAATGAAAGATCTGAATTCCTCCTTTACGTCGTCATCATGCAGATGGCGTACAATGTTCTGCTGAATGTGCCATATACATAGTCTATGGTTTGAGTCTGGCCAGACCACCCTTATTGCTCTCTGCATTGCAAGGTCCCCATCTGTGATCACATATATCGGATGCTTCTGTGCCATGCAATCAGAAAAGGTCCGCAACATCCACTCGTATGCCTGGCTTGTTTCATGAGAAATTATACCACAGCCAAATATAACAGTGCTGCAGTGGTGATTCAACCGGACAAAAGGCACGAATGGCAGATTGTATTTGTTGGTTCTGTATGTGCTATCGAAAACAATGACGTCTCCGAAAGCCTCGTAGTCAAGTCGCGATTGACTATCAGCCCAGAACAGTCCCTTCAGATGGCCATGCTCGTCTACCAAGTACTTGAAGACTCGCCTCGCCATCATGTGCATGATCACCGTTTTAGCATCACCGCACTGATTGTCTCCTGCTTATTAGCATGGCAGAAATTCTAAATGTCCCTCTTTATGCATCCAACCTTATCAAATCCACCGTATTGAAAGCACAAAATATCCATAATACGGTATTTGCGGATCCCACATTTTTCCATGTCCGCAATGTCCGCTTTCTGCTCATCGCTAATTCGTCTGTGCGAACGCAGCAGACAAGAAAGATCCCGTGGGGCTAGAGGATGGTTGTGCTCATCGATGAAATCCGTGACAAACCACCGACCGGTTTCCTCATGTCTCGTAATGACCAATTTAGCATTACACCCAACACGAGTTAAACTTCGTGGCCTCCTTTTTCTATCTTCCATCTTTCTTTTCATGTGCTTATCTTCGCGAAACCCTTGACGACTACACACAATTTTCCTTAAAATTATGTATTTGTTGGATCCATCCCACTCAACGTAGCTTTTCCTCACACTAAAACCTTTTTCAAGAGCATATTTGTTGTAGAATTCATAACCTTCAACCTCACTATCAAACATCTTGCTGACAACATTTACATACTCGAACATACTCTCATCACTTGCATACGCCATGTCTTCCTGCATATGACATGTGAGGGAAACGAATCATCAACATCTTTCTGTTTATCAATGTTGCAGGTGTAAAATAGCTCATAGGCAAAGACAAGTGCATGGAAAAGACTTTGCTGGTTTGACATGTGAGGGAAACCAATCATCAACGTCCAACAAGTAGTATCTCATCTTCCTTTAAACTATATTTCATGCGCTATGCAAACCTAAAGTGATGATGACTTTAATAAACTAAATTAAGTGAACTATGGAACCAGTATCTCATCTTCCTTTACTATATCTCATCTCAAACGTCAACATCTTACTTAAACAAACATGATGCGATTAGCTCAAGAGAAACTATGCCACGATGAAGCTTTCCATTCGTTGTTCTAGTCCGTACCCGGATCTTGTGGGGTTGAGGTTGTACTGCATGCACGGTGGAGGGGCGCAATGGCCAAGAGAACGAGCAGAACGCCAAGCCGAATTCATACCTTAAGGATGATACGCGCGAAGAGATGGGATCGCCCGCCGCGGTCGCCGCCGATTCAGCCGGCGCAGATCCGGCCTTCTTCTTCTCCGGTGACGGCGTGGGGGGCTGGGGTTGGTTTGGTGGAGGACGAGGACGATGAATTTATTCCTCTCGCCGGGCAGGTCGAGGACGGAGAAGGTCAGGAGCGGCGAGCGGCGACGAATAGATCGGAGGAGGATTCTAAATTGAATTGCATGCACTAGGGAAACCTAAATCGATGATGACTAAAAAAATCAAAGTAGGAATGTAGGCTATGAAACAAAGTAAGTTTATGGCCTATCTCCGGCAGGCATTGATATATCCTGCTGCGTCAAGAAAAACAAGCCTACTTTCAGAACAAGCATTGATATCTCCCGGCGGCCTAACCGAGGGGCCAACCGCAGAGTATAGATCCATCTATGAGGAAGTTGGAGTTTTTGCCAATAGTCACTTCCAGCGGGCCAATCAAATGGGGAGGATTTGAGATTCGGGCGATTCATACCTTAGGATGCAAGCCCGGAAGCGATGTGATCGGCGGGGGCGAGTTCCTATAGTGCCGCCGCCGACACTGCCGCCGCAGATGTCGCGCCTTAATCTTCTTTCCTGAAGCCGAGCACGTCGTTTATAGTGAATGGGACGAGGTGGAGGACGAGGACGCCGCCGCCGACGGTGTTGGTTCCTCTCGCCGGGCTCGTCGGACAGAAGGAAGAGGATGGGAACGAGAACTTGATGAGAACGAGGACTGGATCTAGACGTCGTGGACGTGATCGGTTCAAAACAGAATATTTTACCCTGGACCATTATGCCCTTCTCTGATTAAATTAATTAAGTTAATTCATTTTTAATCCCCCACCAGACCGGACGGCCAATAAAAATCGGAGGGGTAAGTACTCGAAAGTACTGCCAGTACTTTCCCTATCACCGTAAAACACCTCCATCTTTTAACCAAATACTATACCTTTGACCCGGTGACGATTTCTTCACCACAACCACCATCCTTGTCCAGTTCCCAACTCTTGTTTTGGCCCCGGAGCTTGATCATCAGTAGATTGATCATCGCTGTTGAGTAGAAGTACACTATGCCGTGGATGGCGAAGCAAGGCCAATGCCCCCGCCAATTGTCGAAGGCAGGGACAATGAAGAAAACGAGCATGATAAAAGTGACAATGAAGTGCTGCATGGATTCATGCATGCACATACAGAATTAATTAATAAAGTACAAGCGTGATCAAATTAATTCGGTAGTGTCTATATCAATATATGCGTGCAGGTCTTGTATACTCCCTCTGTACCACAATACTTGTCGTTGGAAACTAAACTGGGAGTATATAGCGTGCGCGGCAGCGTGACGTACCATAAAGAATATTGTGACAGCGTCGTCGACGCAAGCAGCCACCGGCTTCCCTTTGGTGGCCTCCATCGTTGAATTGCCGGCGCCGGCGACAGCGAAACTGCTCGGCAGCTTGTATCCAGACTTCGGATAATAGGAGATTATCTTCGTCATGGTGCGTACGTAGATCGAACGTGCGTACGCCGCTTGGCCTAATTACGGGAAGCGAGGGAGGTGCTTCTCGTTGTTGTTTGTATATGAAAAGTAGGTCGTTGCTTACCTCTAGATGTATGAACTTATATGGTTCTCGGTCGCGCCTGGCCGCCGTTTTCGGAGTGAAGTTGCTATTCCGGTACGTGATTCTTCCGGACTCTACTGCCAAAATATCTACTAGTACTTGTCTCTTTCTCTTCTCCGTCTCTACCTCCATATATCTATATACCAACTAAAAAACTGATTTCCTGAACGCGCTGATCTGCGCCGGCGCGCCGGCCCAAATTTAGGGCGGTCGCATCCGCACCATACAATACAAGGCATATCGTCCGCCAGATCAGCTTCCCCACTTCATTCCCCCATCCATCGTTCCGGGCGAGTAGGAGAAAAATTCCCCTCGCCCCATCAAATCGACCCACCATGCCCCGCCCACCACGACCACATGCCCCTCCCACCATGCAGGTCGCCGCCCCCGCCGTGGGTCGGAGTTCGCCGTCGCCGCGTCTCCACTCCCCCCC
>NC_041392.1:724299659-724332513 GCF_002162155.2 Triticum dicoccoides
TGCTTGTACTGCAGCGCCGGCCAACTCGCCGGCGGCAGCCCGTTGACGCCCCCCGGTCATAATTCTGAATGTGGTGCGTAAAAAAACAGAACATGGTGGAAGCAAAAATAATGATAGGATCCAACAAAAACAGAACATGGTGAAAGCAAAAAAGCAGACTCGGCTGAGGATTCAGTGGTCAATTGTAGCAAAAAAGTATACTTGTTCCAGCAGGAAAAACAATGATTGTAGCAAAATTAAGCACCGGTTCCAGCAGAAAACAAATTCGAACTGGGAGAGATTGAATGGTAGATTGTTGCAAAAAAGTAGACTAATTCCAGCAAAAAAAAAACAACGGTTGTAGCAAAATTAAGCAATTTAGAACTGCAGGGTCTCCTTCCTTCTTCCCCTGTGTCTTCTTCCTTGGGAATCAGCCCCATAGCGCCGCCATGGACGAGCGACGCGCCCGGCCTAGAAGCATCACCTGGCGCGTCTCGCTGGTCGCCGCTGGTGGCTGCCCTCACCGCTGGTCGCCGCCCCTCGCCGCCGTCATCTCATGTGTTTGTCGTCGGCTCCGTGCATGCAGCATCATGTCCACGTAGTTGCAGCTCCCCGTGACAACGGTCGCAGCTCTCATGACGGCGGACGCAGCTCCGGTGTGCGGTGGTTGCAGGTCGCAGCACTTCCGACAATGAGCTTGCAAGAAACTGTACTCTCTGTTGGGGTGTCGGTAGCAGCAAAAAGAACGAACGGTTGTAGCAAAAAAGGGTAATGGTTCCAGCGAATTAAAAGCTCGCCAGCACCGCCCGTCCTCGTCATTGTAGCAAAAACTTAACCGATTGTAGCTTCTGTGGCTGCCGTTTGCAGCAAAAAAAGACACGGTTGTAGCAAGAAAAAAATTGACGTCGGCCGGTCGCTGCGTATGGTGGTAGCAAACCATGTCGCCGGTGGTAGCAAAACAAAACACTGGTTCCAGCAAAGAAAGAATCAGCAACAAATATAGTAGTTGGTTTCAGCAAAAAAGTTTATTGGTTGTAGCATCCCTCACGGCGGATGTAGCATCTCCCATGACCTGTTGCGGCACTCCGTAAAAGAAAAGGCAAAGCTCTGTGGGCACGTCCATGGCGATACTGCATCGTCATGAGCGTTGACCTCACAGCAGTGTGTGCGCAGGCAACAACGAGGGGAAGCGGAGGCTCGGCCATGAGTGGCTGCCATTCAGCACCACTGCTTCCAAAGCAAAAAACCAGCAGCTTGCGAGGGGTTGCTACGGGAGGAAAAAGAAGCAGCGGTGAAGTCTAGATGCAGACGGAGGAAGAGGAAGGAAGAAGAAAAGGATAAGGAATGTTTGGTGGAGAGTGGGCCACATGACCTAGTCCAGCTGTACTCCGAGTAGAAAAACAGTTTGTTGGATCCCATTCAATCGAACACGCCCCATGTGACTGGCCGAAGCTTCGGCCGTTGCGCCGGTTGAAAACGTTTGCCTTTCCTGAATATACTTTATAACAGTTTTGCTAAAGCACATCTAGATGTGCCCTAAGTATTGTATATCTAATTCTATGTCATTGATTTCACGTGAATATTTCGTGTGAGTGTTTTTAAAATTGTAAAAAATATCATGAGTATTTTTAAAATCCATAAGAGTGTAACTAAAAGTTTTAAAAAGTCATGATATTTTTTGAATCTGTCAACATTGTGCGAATCAAGATTTTCTTTAAATCTACCAAAAAATAATTATACCTAGTAGGTTTTTTGACCCAGGATTTGCCTGCTTTTCTGAACGGTCACGCGAGTGCATAAAAAGTTACAGTTTGCTAAAGCACATCTAGATGTGCCATAAGTATTGCACATCTAAGTTATATGTCATTGATCTTACATTGAGATTCGTGTGAATATTTTATTTCTTTTTTTTTCTTTTTATGCTTGATTCACTCATTTAGATGTGCAATAACTAGAGCACATCAAGATATGCTCTAAACACACCCAAAAAGTTAATTTGATTGGGTGAGCCAGACGGAAAACGCTCCGTCGCCGGTAGCTTACCAGCCTTTACATAATTTTCTCTTAAACGTTCTGCATCGCTGCAGCAATTTTTTTTTTTTAGAAACCTGCATCGCGGCAGCTATATCTCGCTATAGCGAGCTCCCTTGGTCTGAATTTTTTTTCCTGCCCATTACAGCACAGGGCCGGCCCATTTTCGTCCATCTCCGGAGCTATATCACTGGATGTGTTCGCTTCGCTCGCTTGACGCGGAGTTTCTGCTCCCGTGCTCATCTGCACCCGCGTTCAGAAAAAAATCAAAATAAATAAGAGAAAAATTCAAATAAATTCAATTTTTTGCGTGATAAATAATTTGATGCGTGAGGTCCGCTCCAAATTTCATCTCATTTGGACATCTGATCGGCTGTCGGAAAAAAACAATTTCAGGGTCTATAAAAAAGTTTACTATTTACGCACTGTTCTGACCTGATTTTTCTTTTTTGCCGAGAGCTGCTCAGATGTCCAAATGAGTTGAAGTTTGGAGCGCACCTCACGCATCAAATTATCTACCACACAAAACAGACTGGATTTTTTGAATTCTTTTAGTATTTGTTTTGAGTTTTTTTCCGAGCGGGAGCAGATGAGCCTGGGCACCGAGTTGGATTTCTGTCGCTCTCTTCGCTATTTTTTTGTCTATTTCTTTGTTTCTTTCTCGTTCATTCTTAGGATTTCCTTTTTCATTTTCATTTTTATTTTTTCTTCAGTTCTCTTTGTTTGTTTTCGGTTTTTAGTGAATTTTATGGTTTTTTATATTTCTTTTTATTCGTTCCTTTGATTATCTTTGATTATTTATCTGTTTTCATTTTTTTAATTGTGTTCAATGGTATCCTTTGGCTTTTTTAAAGAAAGGTCTACCCTTTTTTCCAGATCAAATGTACATTTTTAATACATAAAAACAGTTTTTATGCATCTTTAAACAATTTAAATACTTGAGTAATATTTTCTTAAATATATATTCTGCTGTTTATTTTTTTCATACACCTTGTACATTTTTTGTATTTTAAGATATACTTTTTATGTCAAAAAATTTCATGTACATCAAGACTTTTTTATACATTGTTTAATAAATTTTAAATGCATGGTTAACATATGTAAATACAATGACTAACACGGGCGTGGCCGGGTGTTTGGGCCCGCCGGCGTGCGCCTCCGATTCCTTGGCCTCGGCCGGAGAGCATGTGTGGCCATCCGTGCTTGGTGGCTTGCACGGCGGGCACTCCTTGTTTCAGTAGCGTGCGTGCCGCACACCATGCCGCCGTTTACCTCTAGCTTGGATCCGGATCCCGCGGGACGACGCACCACCAAATGGGTTGCGCCGGCATCGTAGTGTTCGAGCGCCCGACGGTCCACACTGCGTACGACAAGTCAGGGGTACATCGCCTCCCACAATGAGTCCTGACAAATACAATCACCATTTTCGTGAACACAATGGATTCCCACCAGAAGGAATGCATCCGCGGTCGTGCGCAATCCTACCGAGAGCAATGGAGAGTGGCACGGACTGCCCTACCCTCCTTGGGACAGCAAGGGACAAGTTCGGAGTCAAATCCACTACCTGCCATGCCATAGACGACCGGAATTCGTCGGAGAAGAGCTAGGGGCGGCGAGGAGTGAACTGCAGTGGAGTGGAATGCGGGTATGATTTCGTCCTGAGTGCAGATAGCGTTGAATGTATGTGGGGTCGGGTGGGCCATAGTTGGTCGGATCCTACATGGCAGGCGCGTCTGGGGATCCCCATATCTACCCCACATATGGGTTGGATATATGGGTTACTGGTCAGCCCGGGTGTCCCGGCTGTGATTCGAGCAATCGGTTGGGTGGGAATTTTTCAGACAGTGACCGGGCAAGCCGCTAGTCCGTTGAGGCGGATATTGGTCGTCCAGTTGTAGATGCTCTTGCTAGATCTTTCTCCCTAATCATTTTCAATCTGAATACTTCCGCCTAAAAAATTTACGGTATGTTTTCATTCTCATCCCAAACATTTTTTTCATAAAATCTTTGCTCTACAGGCTTAGCATTGCCATGTTTAGGTTTTGCATGGTCTTGATCGAAAGTTTTAGATGAGCATGGATTTCAGGATGTTTCTAGTGGAGTTTAGTCATATGGTTCACTTAGGTTCACTTGTGTATCGATCTATGGGACTGGAAAAAAAATTAGATGTTTACGAGGAGGTCCGCTCACATAACTCACAGTGAAGCTTCTCGTTCGTCCAATGAAGTTGAACGTATGCAACAAGTTCATTTTCAGGGGACCAACTTCCTCAACCGCGCTATAGAGAAGAACTATTGACTCGACAAGAGAGGAGTACAACCAGAATTTTATCAGACATAAGAATTTGACTAAGATCTCACGGATGGCAACACTCAATTATTTCATACCACATATCTCGATACACGTCAATCAGTCTACATCGTATTCATGCCATCGGCCATATATAGCTAACATGAGCAGATAAGTAGGTGCGGCCGGGCGTGAGCATTCCCTTCTACCGTGCGTCGGCATGCTCATCGACTGTCACCCAGATGATGCTCAGCTTAGTGAGAAAGTGGCACACGGCCACATCACCTGGCCGAACGTTGTGCAGCTCGAAGAACGGGTTCTTCGGGCTCCACAATGACGTGTCGAGGTGGCACACGGCCATGACTTCCATGGTCGCCGGCGAGGCAACCTCCTCCACGCTCGCCAGCGTCACCATGTACGCAGACGTAGGCCTGGACGTGTGGCAGTAGTACACCGCGTACGGGTAGGTCAGGTCATGGCAGGTCACGACCTCAGATGATGAACCGGAGAGCTTCCGTGCAGCCGTCACGTTGTACCTCCCCCTAAGCGCCGGTGTCCCCGGGCCATCCATGGGCAGATCCACGGCGGAGAACGCACGGACGTTGCCCCTCCCAAGGAGGGACGCCGGCAGCTCGACGAGGGACTCCAAGGAGGTGCTCGCAGGTGTCCAGCGTCCACCGTATCTCTCTGGTCATCGTGAGTGACGCCGGCGCGAACATCGTGATGATGTCGGAGAGGTGTTCCGTGGAGAATGGGATGGAGTCGGCAACGTCACCGGAGAGAAGCGCCGGCATGGAGGCGGTCGGCGGGATGGTCGGAGTGATCAAGGACCCTGGCCTCAACATGTCGTGGAAGAAAAAGACATCCGCCTCTTTCTTGTTCTTGTAGCTGTGAGCGTGAACATGGTGGCTCCCCTCTCCTTTTACTGCAACAGGTACAATGGCAAAAACTCAATTGAGAGGTTGTATGTAATAAAATAATGAACTCTACTTCCTTGTAAAAAAATGATATTCACCTTGATTCAGAACGTCGGCTTGTTCATCTTTCTCTTCAACTGACCCATATGACATACTGACTTCCTTTGAATTTTCTTCGTGTGATGTGGAGCCTTCCTTTAGAATCTCCTGGCCGTCTACACCATAAGACACTGAGATTTCTTTTAAATCCCTTTCACCTTTTAACCCGTAGGATCCTGATGCTTTCTTGCGAATTTCTTGGTCCTTTGATCCATATGTTACCGATATTTTCTTTGGATTTTCATGGCCGTCTGCACCATAAGACACTGAGATTTCTTTTAACTCCTTTTCACCTTCTAACTCATATGATCCTGAGTGTTCCTTCAGAGTTTCTTGATCTTCTGATCCGTATGACACAGATCTTTCCTTCAGATTTTCACGGTCATCAACACCATAAGACACTGAGATTTCTTTTAAATCCTTTTGACCTTTTAACCCAGATATTCCTGATGCTTCCTTTGAAATCTTTTGGCCTTTTGATCCATATGACACAGATATTTCCTTTAGATTTCCATCTTTCCAAGGTGTGTAGGCTGCAAGGATCTTCTTTAAATTTAGTGCAACTTTCTTTAAACACTTTTTACCTTCTAACCCATATGACACTGAGATTTCCTTTACATTTTCTTCATGTGCCAATTCTTCCTTTGGAGTATCATCGCTGTTTATACCATAAGACAGAGATATTTCTTTTGAATTATTTTCACCTTCTAACCTATATGTCCCTGAAACTTTTTCGTGGGCTTCTCCAACTTTTGATCCATATGACACTGATATTTCCTTAAGGTTTTCATCTTTCAGTGTTGTATATGCTGCAAGGATCTTCTTCAAATTTAATGAAACTTTCTTAAAATTGTTGTCACTCTCTGACCCATATGGCACTGATATTTCATTCAGATTTTCTTCGATTTTTGTTCTATGCGCAGCATTTTTTTCTTCCACATAATTATTAGCTTGTAACCCATGTGACAATGGTTGTCTCCTCAGATCCTTACCAATTATTGGCTCATGTGTCATCATGACCTTCTTTCTACTCTCTTCACCATGAGAACCATGGGCCTCTTTTAAATCATCTTTAACCTGTGATATGATATGAACATGGTTGTCCCTGTGACCACCTTCTGAGTTGACTCTTTCATAGTTTGGTCCAATTTTTTGCTGCCCTGTAATAAACTAGATGTTACTGGGACTAATTATAACATCATCTCAAGAAAATGCGCTGAATGCACATATGTCGTATGCATGACAAATTTTAGCATGGTACCTCTGACCCCTCTTTTTACATGTGAGGTAAGAAGATAAGAGTTAATCAAGGTACTAATTCATAAGATAAACGGCTAAGATCTATTTTATACTCTTACCTCTCATGTGAAAAGAGGAGGTAAGAGGTACCATGTTAAAACTGCTCCGTATGCATATCAACAGACACGAGTCAAAACAGAAATGAAACTAACCAAACTCGTGTTTCTAGTACGCACAGACACTGATCATATATATCCATGTGATAAAAGGATACATTTACACCAAATATTCTATCTCTCAAATATTTTATTTTCCTGCATCTAGACACATTAATTCCTCCTCAACTATTATTGTCCAACCATTGCTTTGGTTTAGTTTACAGTACACAGTGTGAGCTCCAAAACACTCAAAATTACGTGTACGTTAATTATCAAAAACGTTGAAGAGAGAGAGAGAGAGAGAGAGAGAGAGAGAGAGAGAGAGAGACCTTTTGGTTGGGCTAACAGGTCGCTGATTGCCGGGGGAATGGGAATTCCTGGAAGCGCGGCCTCCCAATATGCCGTCTGTGTCTGCATGTTTGTCAGCGTCATCTTGGCCGCATCGGCAAAACTAGCATGCTGGTTATCTTGTCCTCCGACAATCTTCATGCAACATAACAAATAACAGTATGATTGTCATTACGCTCGACTTACAAATCCGCACTTACTACATATATAGGGACGGCCATTCGTACGTCCATGTGATGCACGCACCAAA
This sequence comes from Triticum dicoccoides, assembly GCF_002162155.2. Lineage (NCBI taxonomy): Eukaryota > Viridiplantae > Streptophyta > Magnoliopsida > Poales > Poaceae > Triticum > Triticum dicoccoides. Next base: position 724,306,970 of record NC_041392.1, read on the forward strand.
ATCAATGAGACGAGTGGTGTATGTATGCACTCACGAGCAGTTTTAACATGCTCCCTTTTACCCCCTCTTTTCACATTGGAGGTAAGAGTATATAATAAATCTAAGCCGTTAATCTCATCAATTAGTGGTCTGATTAACTCTTACCTTCTTACCTCGTATGAAAAAAAAAGGGTAAGAGGGAGCATGTTAAAATTTGCCATGCACTCACCAAAATCAATGAGACGAGTAGCAGAAACAAATCCATATTCGTGGGTTGCTATGTGTGGCAGTGCTGGTAGGAATGGTGACTCAAATCAGTTCATCGGATGCCCTATTTATAGTCCAGATGCGGTTGTTATTTGCAGAAATTATTGCTTAACAAGTACGTACATCACGTGACCTATTTATAGTCCTGATGCGGTAGCTAGTTGCACAAATTATTGCCAGACAAGTACATGAACAGATGAATTCAAAATTCATGAAAGGTACAAGCTGGCCTACAGATATGAATCAAATGTCACCGTATCAATCTGACCAGTGACCACCCAACCACTGACATAAGCTCTTATAGTTGAAAACTACACCACGCGTTTCTCGTGCTTCTTTTTTTACTGCATGTTGCAGTCCACTGTTCCTAATGTACTATACTGGATGTTTATATAATAATTGTTTGTTAACATTTTATCGGGATAAAAAACTAGCATTTTTTGAACCAGGGTAAAACAAGCATAATTCCAGAGTCTTGAGTGGTACAAGCTGGCCCCACGGACCCCGGGGGACAAGATATGTGGATCAAATTATCATGAAAAAACACTATGCCCCTGTGTCGCCCTTGGGCGACTTGGGAGGTGCCTCCATGCTGCCGCCACCAGCTTCCTCTAGTTCGTGCCTCATCCCCTTGCTGCCGCCAGTGTTTCTTAGACAAAGCCCGCTTGGTCGGTGGCAGCGAGGTCCTTGCTCCTGGGCGGTTGTTGAAAGTTCCTAGGCACGGGTTGGCGGGTGATGTACGGCATCAAGGCTCTACGATCTCCCTTGCGGATCAATGCGTGCTCTTCCACTGCGTCAGACTCAACTTTCACTGTGAAACATAGCATCTTGTTCGACAAACGTGTGTCATGCTATATTGGAGGTTTGACGATCGTGTGTGTGGCTACCAATATCGATTGGTTCGGTATAGTTGGTTGCATGACTCAGGGCATGATAGATTTGTAGTTTGGTGGGTGCGGCCTTAGGTGTGACGCGGGTTTGATGGCTTCCTAGTGGCCGTGGTCCTGGTAGTAGGAGGGAGATTTCCAGCCCAAACTTCTACCAGCGCCAATCCCTTTGATTGTCACCAGCGGCGGCAAAGGGGCATTCATCTTTGGAGTTGGTCGGACGGGAGCTCTAAAGCAAGAGGTGAATTTATCAGAGATCCGCCAATGTCGAAGGGTTGCAATGAAGGCCATTCGTGGCTATCCCCGGAGGATACCGTGGTGGGTTTTGCAGTGCTATATGGTGCACCTCCTTCAAGATGGTGACAGGAACACCATGTCATATCCGAGATGAAAATCCGCATTTCGACCTTTCTTGGTCAGAGCCAGTAGCGATGAACTTCTATCATTACCTTGGTAAAGGCATTGTCTATGTGTCCATGCTCTAGCCTTGATGTAATGATATTGAGGATGAAAATTTTTATCCAGTTCGTCTTTGGCAGGATGCCATGGCCTCGGTGCAAGTGTGTTCTCCCTTCTTGAAGGTGTTGTCGTGGAAAAGGTCGACTTAGTTGGGGGTATCTTTTTTACTGGTTCTCAATTTTTTTCTATATTATGTCTTTGCATGTTGATGACTTTGACCAGGTTGGCTTGTATCAAATTCAATAATATTATGTTCACTACTAAAGAGCTAAAAAGCACTGGCCCGCCAAATTAATCATGTCATTACTGACACAACACCTATCGGAAATATGCCTCAGAAGCAATAGTAAATGTTATCATTTATTTCCGTATTCGTAATTAACCATTATATTTATGTTCTATGCAATGGTTCGCAAGTCTGCATATAAATGAGATCCCAAGGAGAAAGTCATTTGCATGTGAGGAATAATAAACACCAAATAGATCATTAGTCTTGCCTCTAAGCTTAGCTCATTTAATGTTGATGATCCTGTTTTCTTGATCATGGGCATTGTTCAAGTAACAAGGATGTCGGCAATAATGCAAACATATTGTTGGCAGAACAATAGTGTTGGATAGACTCAAATTATGGTATACCGCAAGATTCGTCGTCAACTTTGTTGTCTTAGCATAATATGTTAATGTATACTCATGTTAGACCATGAGAATATCGTAGGACTTTCATATCAGATGGTTACTATGGGTCATCAAATGTTACTCCTAATAGGATAGCTATAACATTGTTTACGTTCAAGAATCAACTTTGGACTATGGGGTATCCTTAGTAGCATGGTTAGAAATTAGTTATGGTGTGTATGACAGCCTTATGTAGAAGGTCTCCGTACACTCACAAAGTGATGTAGTGATGTTTTTTAAAAAGGTCCAGCCGCCTCGTGGGAGCGCGATATGGGAGAATCATCGAGAGAAGTGCCCGGGGCACAGGGTACTTGGAGTGCGTCCATTTCTAGAGTCTCACGACTTTCGTCTATTCCGAGCCTTACTATGTCCTTCTAACTCCAAGCTCTCGGCCGTTTGTCCTTCTGGAAGGGCATGAAAGAGGAGAGTGACCCTCCACATGACTATATTCAAGTGAGAGTGAATGGATTAGATGCCCATGTGGGGCTTCATATAGCCAAGGGGTGCTTGACAAATGACCAACGCTACGCTTGAAGTAAGGAGGTGGGAGGGCACAGCTATGTAATTTTTTGTCCTTTAACCCATGTGCTCCTTATTGGACTTGGAGGAGGTTTGTAGCCTATTAGGGGGGAGTACCTACACCAAGAGAGGCCTTCTTGCTTGGTATTGGGCTTCTTTCCTTCCTTGTCTCTTCCTCCTCTACATCACTTGCGTTATCTGGTCTTGACTTCAAGTGTGGCACTCCACATAGGACCGGGGGCCGGTGGCATCTTAAGAAGGATTAAAATACACTCCTACAATAGGAGCCCCCTTGATCTGAAGTCATTGAAGTCTTCTTTGTGGCTTTGGGTCAACAATTTTCTCTTGTCGAAGAATCTTCTTGGGTTGGATCCAACATCACTGAATGGGGAGTGGTCCCTATTTTATTGTTCCCACACCTTACAAAGAGAGTGCACTTCTGTCATCCTTTTTGTGCCTTCCAAATATTTGTTGATATCCTCTGGAGTCACTTGGACTCATCTGTGGCCTTCAAGATTTTTTCTAGACTCGGAAATGACGTTTGGAAGTCCCCAGCAGTGCTTTCGAGAATGTACGGCTTCCGAGGAATTTTTGGGAATTTCTTCAGAATTTTATGTTGACTCCTTGAGATTTTGTGTGAAATCCCGGTTGAAGCGCGGGATTTCAGGCATTTTTTCACTTCGAGGGACTCCTCTAAAAAACGATGCGTCTTCCGAGGGCTTGTGTGTGAAAATCTCAGTGGTGGAGGGATATCCTTCATTCTCCTTAAATATTGGGGCCTCCTTGTAATTTCATCTCTTTATGTAAAAAATAAAAAGTCTAAGTCGCGTGAAAGCCCGTATGGGCCTATTTTGGTCTTCTTTGCGTCGCGAGTGTTCGACCACCCGTGCGGCCTCTTATCTTCTTATTTTTTTTTCCTTTTTTGCAACTGAGACCTCCTGCATCATGTGGGCTAGGTACGTATGCACCGAAACGGTGCAAGGCCTTGGACGGCCATGACCATGCCTCCTCTCCTAATTGGACGGCCGAGGTCATCTTCCTCCTTCGTACGGCAACCATAATTCTAGTTGCGGTGACGTCGTTGGGGCTACCACCCAGGCCTATAAAATGGACCCCTACGAGCATCGGGGGTTGTTCATGTCCTTATCCCCTCATCTCTCTAGCGATGATGTGCGAGTTCTGACGGGTGCCTTCGTGCGGTGGAGGCCATGTCGGTGCTCCGGTAGCGTAATGTGGAGGCGCAGTGCCCTTTATGCGTAGACGGGAGTCCTTCCCCTCCTTGCATTCCTTGGGAACAGTGGCAGAGCTTTCCGCAGGTTGTGAGGGAGTCCTGGATTAGGGGATCCTCGGACAGCCGGACTATATACTTTGGCCGGACTGTTGGACTATGAAGATACAAGATTGAAGACTTCGTCCCGTGTCCGGGTGGGAATATCCTTTGCGTGGAAGGCAAGCTTGGAAATTCGGATATGTAGATCTCCTCCCTTGTAACCGACTCTGTGTAACCCTAGCCCCCTCCGTGTCTATATAAACCGGAGGGTTTACTCCGTAGGACAACAACAACCATAATCATAGGCTAGCTTCTAGGGTTTAGCCTCTATGATCTCGTGGTAGATCAACTCTTGTAATACTCATATCATCAAGATAAATCAAGCAGGACGTAGGGTATTACCTCCATCGAGAGGGCCCGAACCTGGGTAAACATTGTGTCCCCTGCATCCTGTTACCATCCGCCTTAGACGCATAGTTTGGGACCCCCTATCCGAGATCCGCCGGTTTTGACACCGACATTGGTGCTTTCATTGAGAGTTCCACTGTGTCGTCACCATAAGGCTTGATGGCTCCTTCGATCATCGACAACGATGCGTTCCAGGGTGAGGTTTTTCTCCCCGGACAGATCTTGATATTCGGCGGCTTCGTACTACGGGCCAACTCGCTTGGCCATCTGGAGCAGATCGAGAGCTACGCCCTTGGCCATCAGGTCAGGTTTGGAAGCTTGAACTATACTGCCGACATCCGCGGAGGCTTGATCTTTGACGTATTCGAGCCCATGTCAGGTGCGCCACACAGTCACGACGAGCATGACTTAGCTCTGCCGCCGGACCATGTTTGGGAGATCACACCTGTGGCTACTCCGGCCCTCAATTCGGAGCATATCGTGCCATCCGAGGATGGGTGGATGGACCCCGCCACGGAGGCCGCACACTTCGGCGGCGATAGAGCCGAATACTGACTTCACTTCCTACGAGACATGTGATGCTAGACCCTTGGATTCGTCCCCGGCCACAGGCTCCGAACCACCTGCGTCCGTGCCTATCGAATATGGTTGGGCACCGATCATGGAATTTACCTCCGTGGATATCTTTTAGCACTCGCCATTGGGCGACGTGCTAAATTCATTGAGGTCCCTCTCCTTGTCAGGAGGCCCTTGGCCGAACTGTGCCCGGATCGAGCGGGAAGCGGACGACGAAGAAATTCGTCCCCCACCCACCACCCACTTAATAGCCACTGTCGACGACTTAACCGACATGCTTGATTTCGGCTCCGAGGACATCGATGGTATGCACGACGATGCAGGAGAATAACAGGAACCACCGCCCACAGGGAGCTGGACAGCCACCTCATCATATGATATATACATGGTGGACACCCCCAAAGAAAGCGATGGCAATAAGGCAACGGAGGATAATCCCCTCGAGAAGTAATCTAAGCACCGGCGTCATCGGCGCCGCTCTAAGCCCCGCCATAGCAAAAGCAGCGATACCGGCACAAGAGACAATAACGCTGTGGACAGTGCCAAAGACAATCCCCTCCAGCCAGGCTTCGAGTGGGAGGATTTGCAAGCTATCCCTAAGGAACAGGCGGCAGACGGAGAATCAGAGGATGACAATTACATGCCTCTCTCCGATGACGAGGTGAGCCTCGACAACGGAGAATTTATCGTGTCTGAGGATCCCGTCGACCAGGAGCGCTTCAAGCGCCGGCTTATAGCCACAGCAAAAAGCCTGAAGAAAAAGCAACAACAGCTTCAAGCTGATCAAGATCTGCTAGCGGATAGATGGACCGAAGTGCTGGCAGCCGAGGAATACGAACTCGAGCACCCAACCAAAAGTTACCCAAAGCGCAGGTTGCTACCCCAACTCGAGCAGGAAGCATTAAAGCCTACACTACCAGCGTATGATGTGGCTGACTGGCCACCTTGTGGCCGAGACAAAGCGGCATATCAGCCCGAAGTCTAGACCGCACCCCGTCACCAGTCAAACAAAAATACCAAGGCCCGGGGTAACACGCAGGACCTGCGAGAAGTATTGGAGAACAAATCGGGACATAAACAATCGGTCTGCGGATCACAGGGGCACGCCCCAACCCGTGATGACAACCGTCACGTCAGATATACTAAAAGCAAGTCCGGCCGAGCTGAACACAGCAGACAAGACTCGTATGAACTGCGTCGTGATATAGCCCGGCACAGAGGCTCCGCACACCCCCTATGCATCACTGATGAAGTAATGGATCATGAATTCCCAGAAGGGTTTAAACCCGTAAACATTGAATCATATGACGACACCATAGACCTCGCGGTATGGATAGAGGATTTCTTCCTCCACATTCACATGGCCCGCGGGAATGATCTACACGCCATCAAGTATCTCCCGCTAAAGCTCAAAGGGCCGGCTCGGCATTGGCTGAATAGCATGCCGGCGAACTCCATCGGAAGCTGGGAGAACCTGGCAGACGCATTCCTGGACAACTTCCCGGGCACCTATGTGCGGCCACCGGATGCTGACGATTTACGTCACATAACACAGCAGCCCAGAGAGTCAGACATGAAATTCTGGACTCGGTTCCTAATTAAAAAGAACCAAATTGTCGACTGTCCGAATGCCGAAGCCCTAGCGGCCTTTAAACATAACATCCATGACGAGTGGCTCGCCCGACGTCTCGGCCAAGAGAAGCCAAAATCCATGGCAGCCCTCACGACACTCATGACCCGCTTTTGCGCGGGCGAAGATAGCTAGTTCGCCCGTAGCAACAACACAGCAAGCAACCCTGGCACATCAGAAGCCAGAGATAGCAACGGCAAACCCCGACGCAACCAACACAAGTGCCGCAAAAATGGTGGAAACACCGAAGATATGGCAGTCAATGCCGGATTTAGGGGCTCTACGTCCAGTCAGCGGAACGGGCCACTCACAAATGACAATTTGGGTCAGTCCAGTCTGGACCGCATACTCGACCGCCCATACCAAATTCATGGCACCCCAGGAACACCAGCCAATCATACCAACAGAGAATGCTGGGTCTTCAAACAAGCCGGCAGGTCAGGTGCCAAAAACAAAGATAAGGGGTCTCAAAGCGACGATGGCGACGAGGAGCCCAAATCACCGAGTACAGGAGGGCAAAAGACATTTGCCCTGCAAATCCAAACGGTGAACGTGGTAAACGGCACCTACACTCCCAACCCGGACCGGATGCACACCCTTAGGGATGTCGACCTAACGGCACCAGTCGTCCCACAATTTAAACTAGGGCCGACCACCTTCAATACGGATCGTCCGGTTAACACTAATCAGGGCAATCCAGCCGCACTAGTCCTCGACCCAATAATTGACGGGTTCCACCTCACGCGAGTCCTTATGGACGGGGTAGCAGCTAAACATGCTTTACCAGGACACAGTGCGCAAGATGGGCATCGGTCATTCGATGATCAAGCCCACTAAAACCACCTTCAGCGGTATTATACCAGGTGTGGAGACCTGCTGTACAGGCTCCATCGCCCTTGAGGTAGTATTCGGATCACCAGAAAATTACCGTATTGAAGAGTTAATCTTCGACATCGTCCCCTTTCGCAGTGATTATCAGGCACTACTCGGACGAACTGCGTTCGCTCGATTCAACGCAGTACCACATTATGCCTACCATAAGCTCAAGATGCCCGGTCCGCGCGGCGTCATCACAGTTAATGGCAAGACCGAACTTTCCCTTGGCACCAAGGAGCATACCGCTGCTTTAACAGCAGAAGCTACAAGTAGCACCTTCCAACCGAACCTCGAGTCGACGACCCGACTCCCGGACATCGCTAAAGGACTTCGAAATACTTCGGGGCAGGATAGCCCGGCTCGTCCAGAGCTCAATTAAACACTCCGGCGAAAGCCAGGACAGGCCACATACCGCGGCTCAACCGCTCTATGGCACACAAGCATTTCTTACATTTTGTTTGCAGGTTTAACTTTGCGCAGACCAGGACTGGCGATATGGAAGTGATGTCTACTACACAACCTTCTTCTTGTAGACGTTGTTGGGCCTCCAAGTGCAGAGGTTTGTAGGACAGTAGCAAATTTCCCTCAAGTGGATGACCTAAGGTTTATCAATCCGTAGGAGGTGTAGGATGAAGATGGTCTCTCTCAAGCAACCCTGCAACCAAATAACAAAGAGTCTCTTGTGTCCCCAACACAACCAATACAATGGTAAATTTTATAGGTGCACTAGTTCGGCGAAGAGATGGTGATACAAGTGGTATATGGATAGTAGATAAAGGTATTTGTAATCTGAAATTATAAAAACAGCAAGGTAACTAATGATAAAAGTGAGCGTAAATGGTATTGCAATGCTATGAAACAAGGCCTAGGGTTCATACTTTCGCTAGTGTAAGTCCTCTCAACAATAATAACATAATTGGATCACATAACTATCCCTCAACATGCAACAAAGAGTCACTCCAAAGTCACTAATAGTGGAGAACGAAGGAAGAGATTATGGTAGGGTATGAAACCACCTCAAAGTTATTCTTTCCAATCAATCCGTTGGGCTATTCCTATAAGTGTCACAAACAGCCCTAGAGTTTGTACTAGAATAACACCTTAAGAAACAAATCAATCAAAACCCTAATATCACCTAGATACTCCAATGTCACCTCAAGTATCTGTGGGTATGATTATACGATATGCGTCACACAATCTCAGATTCATCTATTCAACCAACACAAAGGACTTCAAAGAGTGCCCCAAAGTTTCTACCGGAGAATCACGATGAAAACGTGTGTCAACCCCTATGCATAAGTTCATGGGCGGAACCCGCAAGTTGATCACCAAAACATACATCAAGTGAATCACGTGATATCCCATTGTCACCACAGATATCCACGACAAGACATACATCAAGTGTTCTCAAATCTTTAAAGACTCAATCCGATAAGATTACTTCAACGGGGAAACTCAATTCATTACAAGAGAGTAGATGGGGGAGAAAACATCATAGGATTCAACTATAATAGCAAAGCTCGCGATTCATCAAGATCGTATCATCTCAAGAACACGAGAGAGAGAGAGAGATCAAACACATAGCTACTAGTACATACCCTTAGCCCCGAGGGAGAACTACTCCCTCCTTGTCATGGAGAGCACCGGGATGATGAAGATGGCCACCGGAGAAGGATTGCCCCCTCCGACAGGGTGCCAGAATAGGTCTAGATTGGTTTTCAGTGTCTATGGAGGCTTCTGGCGGCGGAATTCCCGATCTATTGTGCTCCCTGATGTTTTTCGGGTATATGGAGATATATAGGCAGAAGAAGTACATCAGGGGGGCCACGAGCGGCTCACGAGGGTGGAGGGCGCGCCCATGGGGGGGATGGGTGCCCCCCTACCTCGTGGCCTCCTCGTAGATCCCCCGACGTGCACTCCAAGTCTTATGGGCTTCTTTCCTACCAAAAACGAGTTCCATGAAGTTTCAGGTCAATTGGACTGCGTTTGATTTTCCTTTTCTTCAATGTGTTAATAGGTTAGTCCCAAAAATGATATAAAAGTGTATAGTAAAGCCCATAAACATTCAAAACAGTAGATAATATAGCATGGAGCAATCAAAAATTATAGATACGTTGGAGACGTATCAGCATCCCCAAGCTTAATTCCTGCTCGTCCTCGAGTAGGTAAATGATAAAACAGAATTTTTGATGCGGAGTGCTACTTGGCATAATTTCAATGTAATTCTTCTTAATTGTGGCATGAATATTCAGATCCGAAAGATTCAAGACAAAAGTTCATATTGACATAAAAAAGATAATACTTCAAGCATACTAACTAAGCAATTGTGTCTTCTCAAAATAACATGGCCAAAGAAAGTTCATCCCTACAAAATCATACAGTTTAGTCATGCTCCATTTTCGTCACACAAGAATGCTCTCATCATGCACAACCCCGATGAAAGTCCAAGCAATTGTTTCATACTTTAGTAATCTCAAACTCATAAACCTTCACGCAATACATGAGCGCGAGCCATGGACATAGCACTATAGGTGGAATAGAATATAATGAGGGGGTTATGTGGAGAAGACAAAAAGGAGAAAGTCTGACATCAACGAGGCTTATCATGTTGGAAATATGCCCTAGAGGCAATAATAAATTAGTTATTATTATTATATTTCACTGTTCATGATAATCGTTTATTATCCATGCTAGAATTGTATTGGTAGGAAACTCAGATACATGTGTGGATACATAGACAACACCATGTCCCTAGTAAGCCTCTAGTTGACTAGCTCTTTGATCATTAGATGGTTACAGTTTCCTGACCATGGACATTGTATGTCGTTGATAACGGGATCACATCCTTAGGAGAATGATGTGATGGATAAGACCCAATCCTAATCCTAGCACAAGATCGTGTAGTTGGTTTGCTAAAGCTTTTCTAATGTCAAGTATCATTTCCTTAGACCATGAGATTGTGCAACTCCCGGATACCGTAGGAGTGCTTTGGGTGTGCCAAACGTCACAACGTAACTGGATGGCTATGAAGGTTCACTACAGGTATCTCCGAAAGTGTCTGTTGGGTTAGCGCAAATCGAGACTGGGATTTGTCACTCCTTGTAAACGGAGAGGTATCTCTGGGCCCACTCGATAGGACATCATCATAATGTGCACAATGTGATCAAGGAGTTGATCACGGGATGATGTGTTACGGAACGAGTAAAGAGACTTGCCGGTAACGAGATTGAACAAGGTATCGGGATACCGACGATCGAATCTCGGGCAAGTATCGTACCGCTAGACAAAGGGAATTGTATACGGGATTGATTGAATCCTTGGCATCGTGGTTCATCCGATGAGATCATCGTGGAGCATGTGGGAGCCAACATGGGTATCCAGATCCTACTGTTGGTTATTGACCGGAGAGTTGTCTCGGCCATGTCTGCTTGACTCCCGAGCCCGTAGGGTCTACACACTTAAGGTTCGATGACGCTAGGGTTATAGGGAAAGTATGTACGCGGTTAATGAATGTTGTTCAGAGTCCCAGATGAGATCCCGGACATCACGAGGAGTTCTGGAATGGTCCGGAGGTAAAGATTGATATATAGGAAGTATGGTTTTGGCCACCGGAAGTGTTCCGGGCATCACCGGTAGTGTACCGGGACCACCGGAGGGGTTCGGGGGTCCACTAGGTCGGGCCACCAGCCCCGGAGGCCTACATGGGCCAATAGTGGGAAGGGACCAACCCCTAGGTGGGCTGGGGCGCCTCCCACCAAGGCCCAAGGCGCCTCCAAGAGGGGAAGAGGGCAAACCCTAGGGCAGATGGGCCCTAAGGCCCACCCTAGGTGCGCCTCCCCCTCTCCCCCTTGTGGCCTCCATGCTAGATGGGATCTAGGGCTGCCGCACCCCTTGGGGTGGGAACCATAGGTGGGAGCGCAGCCCTCCCTCTCCCCCTATATATAGTGGAGGCAAAGGGGCAGCCCAACATACGATTCAATCTCCCTGTTGGCGCAGCCCTACCCCTCTCCCTCCTCATCTCTCGTAGTGCTTGGCGAAGCCCTGCTGGAGTCCCGTGCTCCTCCACCACCACCACGTCGTCGTGCTTCTGCTGGACGGAGTCTTCCCCAACCTCTCCTTCTCCCCTTGCTGGATCAAGGCATGGGAGACGTCACCGGGCTGCACGTGTGTTGAACGCGGAGGTGCCGTCCGTTCGGCACTAGGATCATCGGTGATTTGGATCACGACGAGTATGACTCCATCAACCCCGTTCACTTGAACGCTTCCTCTTAGCGATCTACAAGGGTATGTAGATGCACTCTCCTTCCCTTCGTTGCTAGATTACTCCATAGATTGATCTTGGTGATGCGTAGAAAATTTTAAATTTCTGCTACGATCCCCAACGGTGGCATCATGAGCTAGGTCTATGTGTAGTTTCTATGCATGAGTAGAACACAAGTTGTTGTGGGCATCGATTTTGTCAATTTGCTTGCCGTTACTAGTCTTATCTTGATTCGGCGGCATCATGGGATGAAGCGGCCCGGACCGACCTTACACGTACTCTTACATGAGACTGGTTCCACCGACTGACATGCACTAGTTGCATAAGGTGGCTAGCGGGTGTCTGTCTCTCCCACTTTAGTCGGATCGGATTCGTTGAAAAGGGTCCTAATGAAGGGTAAATAGAAATTGGCATATCACGTTGTGGTTTTGGCGTAGGTAAGAAATGTTCTTGCTAGAAACCTATAGCACCACGTAAAAACTTGCAACAACAATTAGAGGACGTCTAACTTGTTTTTGCAGCATATGCCTTGTGATGTGATATGGCCAAGGGATGTGATGAATGATATATGTGATGTATGAGATTGATCATGTTCTTGTAATAGGAATCACGACTTGCATGTCGATGAGTATGACAACCGGCATGAGCCATAGGAGTTGTCTTAATTTATTTGTGACCTGTGTGTCAACATAAACGTCATGTAATTACTTTACTTTATTGCTAAAGCGTTAGCCATAGTAGTAGAAGTAATAGATGACGAGACAACTTCAAGAAGACACGATGATGGAGGTCATGATGATGGAGATCATGGTGTCATGCCGGTGACAATGATGATCATGGAGCCCCGATGATGGAGATCGAAAGGAGCAAAATGATATTGGCCATATCATGTCACTATTTGATTGCATGTGATGTTTATCATGTTTTACATCTTATTTGCTTAGAACGACGGTAGCTTAAATAAGATGATCCCTCACTAAAATTTCAAGAAAAGTGTTCCCCCTAACTGTGCACCGTTGCGAAGGTTCGTCGTTTCGAAGCACCACGTGATGATCGGGTGTCATAGATTCTAACGTTCGAATACAACGGGTGTAAGCTAGATTTACACACGCAATACACTTAGGTTGACTTGACGAGCCTAGCATGTACAGACATGGCCTCGGAACACGGAAGACCGGAAGGTCGAACATGAGTCGTATAGAAGATACGATCAACATGAGATGTTCACCGTTGATGACTACTCTGTCTCACGTGATGATCGGACACGACCTAGATGACTAGAGGGATGTCTATCTGAGTGGGAGTTCATTAAATAATTTGATTAGATGAACTCAATAATCATGAACATAGTCTAAATTGTATTTGCAAATATGTTGTAGATAAATAGCTCACGTTGTAGCTCCCTGTTTCAATACGTTCCTAGAAAAGATTAAGTTGAAAGATATTGTAAGCAATGATGCGGACTAGGTCTGTAGTCCAAGGAGTGTCCTCACTGCTACACAGAAGGCTTACGTCTTTGATACACCGCTCGATGTGCAAACCCCTACAACGTCGTCTGTGGATGTTGTGAACACCTGACAGACACATCGTGATAACTACTTGATAGTTTAGTGCACCATACTTTACGGCTTAGAATCGGGATTCCAATGACATTTTGAATGCCATAGAACATATGAGATGTTCCAAGAGCTGAAATTGGGATTTCAGGCTCATGCCCGTGTTGAGAGGTATGAGACCTCTGACAAGTTCTTTTGCCAACAAGATGGAGGAGAATAGCTCAGCTAGTGAGCATGTGCTCAGAATGTCTGGGTGCTACAATCACTTAAATCAAGTGGGAGTTAAACTTCCACATAAGATAGTGATTGATAGAGTTCTCTAGACACTATCACTAAGCTACTAGATCTTCGTGATGAACTATGACATGCAAGGGATGGAGTTGATCCCAGAGCTGTTCGCGGTGCTTAAGACCGCAAAAGGTAGAAATCAAGAAGGAGCATCAAGTGTTGATTGTTTAACAAGACCACTGGTTTTAAGAAGGGCAAGGGCTAGAAGGGAAACTTCATGGATGGCAAACCAGTTGCCGCTCCAGTGAAGGAACCCAAGGTTGAACCCAAACCCAAGACTAAGTGCTTCTATTGTAAGGGGAACGGTCACTGGTAGCGGAATTACCCCAAATGCATGGTAGATAAGAAGGCTGGCAAAGTATATACATGTTATTAATGTGTACCTCACTAGTACTCCTGGTAGCACCTGGGTATTGGATACCGGTTCAGTTGCTATTAATGGTGACTTGAAGCAAAAGCTACCGACTAAATGGAGACTGGCTAAGGGAGAGGTGATGATGTGTGTTGGAAGTGTTTCCAAAGTTGATGAGATCACCATCGCACACTCCATCTGCCTTCGGGATTAGTATTGAACCTAGATAAATGTTATCAGGTGTCTACGTTGAGCATGAATATGATTAGATCTTGTTCATTGCAATACAGTTATTCATTTAAGTTAGGGAATAATGGTTATTCTGATTACATGAATAATACCTTTCATGGTCATGCACCCAATGTGAATGGTTCATTGAATCTCGGTCGTGGTAATACACATGTTCACGCCAAAAGATGTAGAGTTAATAATGATAGTACCACTTTCTTGTGGCACTGCCGCTTAGGTCATATTGGCGTAAGATGCATGAAGAAACTCCATGTCGATGGATGTTTGGAGTCACTTGATTTTGAATCACTTGACACATGCGAGCCATGCCTCATGGGCAGGATGACTAAGACCCCGTTATCAGGTACAATGAAACGGGCAAGTGACTTGTTGGAAATCATACATGCTGATGCGTGTGATCCAATGAGAATTGAAGCGTGCGGTGGATATCGCTATTTTCTCATCTTCACCGACGATTTGAGTAGATATAGGTATATTTACTTAATGAAGCACAAGTCTGAAACGTTTGAAAAGTTCAAGCGATTTCAGAGTGAAGTTAAGAATCATCGTAACAAGAAGATCAAATTCCTGTGATCTGATCAATGAGAATTTCTGAGTTATGAGTTTGGCACACACTTAAGACATTGTGGAATTGTTTCACAGTTGAAGCCACCCGGAACACCACTGGGTAAGGGTGTGTCCGGACGTCGTAATCGAACCTTATGAGATATGGTGCGATCTATGATATCTCTTACCGATCTACCGTTTTCATTTTGAGGTTACGCGTTAAAGACAACTGCATTCACTTTAGATAGGACACCATCTAAGTCCGTTGAGATGACATCGTGTGAACATTGGTTTGGCAAGAAACCAAAGTTGTCGTTTCGTAATGTTTGGGGCTGCGATGCTTAAGGCTTCAGCCGGAGAAGCTCGAACCCAAAGCGGAAAAACACATCTTCATAGGATACCCAAAGGTGACAGTTGTGTATACCTTCTATCTCAGATCCGAGGGCAAATTGTTTATCGCTAAGAACGGGTCCTTTCTCGAGAAGGAGTTTCTCTCAAAAGAATTGAGTGGGAGGAAGATAGAACTTGATGAGGTTCTCGAACCTTTATTTCAACCAGCGAGTGATGCAACACAGAAAGATATTTTCTGTGGAGCCTACATCTATTGAATAGGAAGTTAATGATAGTGATCATGAAGCTTCGGATCAAGTTGCTATCGAACCCCATAGGTCGACAAGGATATGTACTACTCCTGAGTGGTATGGTAATCCGGTCTTGGATATCATGTTGGTAGACAACAATGAACCTACGAGCTATGGAGAAGCGATGGTGGGCCCGTATTCCAACAAATGGTTAGAAGCCATGAAA
Organism: Triticum dicoccoides; assembly: GCF_002162155.2. NCBI lineage: Eukaryota > Viridiplantae > Streptophyta > Magnoliopsida > Poales > Poaceae > Triticum > Triticum dicoccoides. The sequence goes on from NC_041392.1 coordinate 724,322,575, forward strand.
TCCGAGATAGGATCCATGTATCAGAACAAAGTATGGACTTTGGTGGACTTGCCCGATGATCGGCAAGCCATTGAGATAAATGGATCTTTAAGAAGAAGACGGACATGGGCGGTAATGTTACCGTCTATGAAGCTCGACTTGTGGGAAAGAATCTTTTCACAAGTTCAAGGAGTTGGCTACGATGAGAATTTCTCACCCGTAGCGATGCTTAAGTCCGTCGGAATCATGTTAGCATTAGATGTATTTTTCAATTATGAAATCTGACAGATGGATGTCAAAACGAGTTTTCTTACCAGTTTTCGTAAGAAAGAGTTGTATGTGATACAATCAAAGTTTTGTCGATCCTAAGGATGCTAAAAGGTATGCTGGCTCCAGCAATCCTTCTATGGACTAGAGCAAGCATCTCGGAGTCAGAATATATGCTTTGATGGAGTGATCAAAGCTTTTAGGTTTATACAATGTTTGGTAGAAACTTGTATTTACAAGAAAGTGAGTGGGAGCACTACAACATTTCTGATAAGTATATGTGGATGACATATTGTTGATCCGAAATAATGTAGAATTTCTGGAAAGCATAAACGGTTGTTTGAAGAGTGTTTTTGAAAGGAAGACCTGGATAAAGCTGCTTACATATTGGGCATCAAGATCTGTAGAGATAGATCAAGACGCCTGATGATACTTTCAAAGAATGCACACCTTGACATGTTTTTGAAGGAGTTCAAAATAGATCAGTCAAAGAAGGGGTTCTTACCTGAGTTGTAAGGTGTGAAGTTGAGTAAGACTCAAAGATTGACCACGTCAAAAGAAAGAGGAAGGACGAAGGTCATCCCCTATGCTCTTGTCATAGGCCCTATACGGTATGCCATGCTGAGTACCGCACCAGATGTGTGCCTTGCCACATGTCTGGCAAGAGGGTACAAAGGTGATCTAGGAGTGGATCACCAGATAGCAGTCAAAATTATCCTTAGAGGAATAAGGAAATGTTTCTCGGTTATGGAGGTGATAAAGAGTTCGACATAAAGAGTTACATCGATGCAAGCTTAACACCTATCCGGATAGCTCTAAGTAGAGATACCGGATACGTATAATGGAGCAATAATTTGGAATAGCTCCAAGTGGAACGTGGTAGCAGCATCTACGATATAAAGTTTTGCGAAATACATAGGGATCTGAATATGGCAAGACCCGTTGCCTACAACCTCTCTCACAAGCATAACATGATCAAACCCAGAACTATTTGAGTGTTTATCACATAGTGATGTGAACTAGATCATTGAGTCTAGTAGACTCTTGGATGTTGGTCACATGGCGATGTGACCTGTGAGTGTTAATCACATGGCGGTGTGAACTAGATTATTGACTCTAGTGCAAGTGGGAGACTATTGGAAATATGCCCTAGAGGAAATAATAAATTAGTTATTATTATTATATTTCATTGTTCATGATAATCGTTTATTATCCATGCTAGAATTGTATTGATAGGAAACTCAGATACATGTGTGGATAAATAGACAACACCATGTCCCTAGTAAGCCTCTAGTTGACAAGCTCGTTGATCAATAGATGGTTACGGTTTCCTGACCATGGACATTGGATGTCGTTGATAATGGGATCACATCATTAGGAAAATGATGTGATGGACAAGACCCAATCTAAGCCTAGCACAAGATCGTGTAGTTTGTTTGCTAAAGCTTTTCTAATGTCAAGTATCATTTCCTTAGACCATGAGATTGTGCAACTCCCGGATACTGCAGGAGTGCTTTGGGTGTGCCAAACGTCACAACGTAACTGGGTGGCTATAAAGGTTCACTACAGGTATCTCCGAAAGTTTCTGTTGGGTTGGCGCGAATCGAGACTGGGATTTGTCACTCTGTGTAAATGGAGAGGTATCTCTGGGCCCACTCGGTAGGACATCATCGTAATGTGCACAATGTGATCAAGGAATTGATCACGGGATGATGTGTTACAGAACGAGTAAAGAAACTTGCCGGTAACGAGATTGAACAAGGTATCGGGATACCGACGATCGAATCTCGGGCAAGTATCGTACCGCTAGACAAAGGGAATTATATACAGGATTGATTGAATCCTTGACATCGTGGTTCATCCGATGAGATCATCGTGGAGCATGTGGGAGCCAAGATGGGTATCCAGATCTAGCTGTTGGTTATTGACCGGAGAGTTGTCTTGGCCATGTCTGCATGACTCCCGAGCCCGTAGGGTCTACACACTTAAGGTTCGATGACGCTAGGGTTATAGGGAAAGTATGTACGCGGTTACCGAATGTTGCTCGGAGTCCCGGATGAGATCCCGGACGTCACGAGGAGTTCCGGAATGGTCCAGAGGTAAAGGTTGGTATATAGGAAGTATGGTTTTGGCCACCGGAAGTGTTCCGGGCATCACTGATAGTGTACCGGGACCATCGGAGGGTTCCGGGGGTCCACCAGGTGGGGCCACTGATGAAGCTATGTACCTAGGGTAGGGGCACGGACCTGTCCTAACTGCCCATCCCCAGGACACCTCTAGAATAAATCACCTTTCAATCGACTTGGAAGTGTTCCACTCGACAGACTCGAAGACACTCGACCAAGAAGCAACTACTCGACCAAGATCCAACCACTCGACGGCCAGGAGACCTAAAGTCACTCCGCACGCTAACGGTCGGTCATTAAGTAGCTTTTATGGTCATCATAGCACTTTATTACTAGCGTTATCAGTAACGCCCTGCCTTAATGTACATTGAACCCTTCGTAACGTGGGCTGGCCGGGGTTCTGGCGCACTCTATATAAGCCACCCCCCTCCTCCGAGACAAGGGTTCGCACCTCTGTAACTCATACTCACATAATCCAGTCGACAGCCTCCGGGCTCCGAGACGTAGGGCTTTTACTTCCTCCGAGAAGGGCCTGAACTCGTAAACCTTGCGTCTTCACAACTTCTCCATAGCTAAGATCTCGCCTCTCCATACTTACCCCCCTACATTACTGTCAGAATTAGAACCACGACAGTTGGCGCCCACTGTGGGGCAGGTGTTTTAGCGTTTTGTTGGAGGAGTTGCGATCTTTTCTGACCCGAATCATCATGGTTTTCGACAGAGTTTTTGTGGAGGGCCGCGAGATCCGTCTCGGCGCGCTCACGTTCATCGCCGACGACTCCGCCTGGCTTTAGGAGGCTCCGCTCGACGTGGACGCACTCCCCATCCGCGGGGCAACGCACTTTAGCACGTGCGTCCGCGGCATTCTCCTACGACAACCGTCGACCCCCTACCGGTCGACTCCTGTGTTGTCCTCCCTCCCCGTTTCCCGCCGGCGCAAGCGCTCCGGTCGGTCGAGACTTCAGCGGTGGGTGAGACACGCGGTGGCCCGTCAGTCGGCCATCCCTCAAGTCGCTGCGATCGAGCCCGACGAATCCCTCTACGGCCTGTTCGACTGGCTCCGGAGAGACTGCATCCGAGTGCGACAGCAGCGATCCGGCGGCAGAGGTTCTGATGGTCGACGGACTGCCCAGTCCCCCTGGTTTTACCCGCACCGACGGAGGCGCAGGAGGAGGCGACCCGTCGCGTCCCCATGAGGAGTATCTTCCCGAGCCTCTCACGTCGCTGCAGAGAGAAGAACTCCGCCGCCGGAACATGGATGCGCTGCACACTCCTATCGTCGGAGAAACCCCCGAGGCTTGCGCCATGGAGGACACGCACCTGGCAAACTTGGCCGAGCGCACTCGACTGGAGAACCTCCAGCGAGCACTTGACGAGCGTGCGCGACAACGGGTTCCCGAATCCAGTCGACGTCAGCTCTTCCCGCCCCCGCAGGTATATCGGACTCCAATTCAGAATTTAGCAGCTGCGGCCCGTACAACAGAGTCGATTCAGCCTTCCCAGTCGGAGGCTGGCAGAGGCTTGCTGCTGATCAGAGCGTTACTCCGGGCGGTAGGAGATCAGAATTCCGCTGTTTCTCAATCGCGAAATAGAATTCACAGCAGATCCGTTGCTGCGGACACAGTCCAGTTGGCTCACAGCCCGAGATTGCCCCCGAGGCGTGAGAGACATGGAGACCGGCATGACCAGTATGGGAACCATGAGCAGTATGATCACCAAGTCGATCGTGACGGTCGACGTCGAGTGCCCACGCCTTCCCCGAGGAGCGGGTCATATGTGCCTCGCCAGCAGAATGACAGGCGCCCTCATAGTGGTGGGCGAAGGATTCTAGTCGACCCTAGAGGGCCAGGCTTTGACGTGAGATCCATCCTCGTCCAAGGTCTGGTCGACAGGAACAGGGCTCACCGAGAAGGCCATGATAGAGATGCGCCTGCCAGCAGCAGAGTACATGTTTCGGGGCCAGAGTGCTTTAGTAGAGCCATCAGGGCTGCTGTGATTCCTCCCAATTTCAGGTTGGCGACTGGAGTCAGTAAGTTCACTGGCGAGTCCAAGCCCGATACTTGGCTTGAGGACTACCGAGTGGCCGTCTAGATTGGCGGCGGCAATGATGAAGTGGCCATGAAGCACCTGCCTCTCATGTTGGAGGGCTCAGCCAGAGCGTGGCTAAACCAGTTAGCGCCTAGCAGCATTTACACTTGGGAAGATCTCTCCCGAGTGTTCGTCACCACATTTGAGGGCACATGCAAGCGACCAGCAGGACTGACAGAATTGCGGTCTTGTGCGCAAAAGCCAAATGAAACTTTGAGGGATTACATCCAGAGATGGATCACGTTACATCACTCGGTGGAGAATGTGCCTGACCACCAAGCAGTTTGTGCCTTCAAGGAAGGCGTTAAGTACAGAGAACTGAATTTGAAATTCGGTCAAACCAGAGATATGTCCTTGAATCGGATGATGGAAATTGCCACCAAGTACGCTAATGGGGAAGATGAGGATCAACTCAGGAGTGGCAAGCTCAAGTCAGTCGCCCAAGAAACCGTAGGCAATTCCAATCGGAAACAGAAGCGGAAAGCCAATCCAGCGGCTCCCAGGGAAGCCTTAGCTTTGGCCCAAGGAAAGTCTAAAGGGAAACCTAAAGGGCCTTGGAACCCCAAAAATGTTAAAGACCAGGAGGGAAATGATGTGTTGGACTTACCGTGTCTCGTCCACACGAAGAAAGATGAAGAGGGTAATTTTATTTACCCGAAACATACCACTCGGCAGTGTTGACTCTTGATCCAGCAGTTCCAAGGCAAGCAACCCAAGGGTAAGGAAAAGGAGTCAGACAAGGTCGAGGACAAAGAGGACAGTGATGACGGATACCCTCAAGTCAATTCCACCCTGATGATTTTTGTTGATGTTGAGAGCAAAAGTCGACTGGAAGTTATTAACCGAGAGGTGAATATGGTCGCTCCGGCGACACCTAGTTACCTGAAATGGTCTCAGACTGCCATAACATTCGACCAGTCCGACCACCCAACGCACATCGCTACCCCTGGGAGGCAAGCTTTGGTGGTCGACCCAGTTGTTGAAGGCACTCGACTGACCAAAGTCCTGATGGATGGTGGCAGTGGTTTGAACATATTAGACGCTGAGACGTTGAAGGGGATGAGCATACCGATGTCCAGACTCAGTGCCAGCAACATGAGTTTCCATGGAGTCATTCCTGGGAAGAAGGCTGAATCACTCGGCCAGATTGCTCTTGATGTGGTTTTCGGTGATTCCAAGAATTACCGCAAAGAAAAGTTGACATTTGAAGTTGTAGACTTCCAGAGTGCCTATCACGCTATTTTGGGCAGGCTGGCTTATGCACGCTTCATGGCCCGACCATGTTACGTGTATCTCAAATTGAAGATGCCTGGCCCCAAAGGTGTGATCACCATTACGGGCAATCGGAAGAAAGCGGAAGAATGTTTTCAGAAGGGTTCAAAGATCGCCGATGCATAGATGGCAGTGGTGGAGTTGCAGGAATAGCAGAAGACTGCAGACCCAAGTGATCTATTGCGAGCCAAGAAGCCCGCTATAGAGTCAGCTTTCCAGTCGACTGGCGACACGAAGACAGCTCACATCCACCCGACCGACCCCAGCGCCGCCCCGACTCATATCTCAACAACACTCGACTCCAAATAGGAAGAAGCGCTCATCCAGTTCCTCCGTGAGAACTCGGACATCTTCGCATGGAAGCCTTCTGACATGCCTGGTGTTCCCAGGGAGCTGGCTGAGCATCGCCTGAGAGTCGACTCAAAAGTAAAACCTGTCAAGGAACATCTTCGACGGTCCCCCGTTGAAAAGAGAAAAGCTATTGGCGAAGAGGTGGCTCGGCTCTTAGCAGCGGAGTTCATCCGAGAAATCTACCACTATGAGTGGCTCGCCAACGTTGTCATGGTCCCGAAGAAGGACAAGTCACTTCGCATGTGCATTGACTTTAAACATATCAATCGGGCCTGCCCGAAAGATCATTTTCCTCTCCCCCGCATCGACCAGATAGTCGACTCGACTACGGGATGTGAGCGACTGTCTTTCTTAGACGCCTATTCCGGGTACCATCAGATCCGTCTGTATGGACCTGACGAGATCAAGACAGCTTTCATCACTCCACTCGGGTGCTTCTGTTATGTTACCATGCCGTTCGGCCTCAAGAATGCCGGAGCCACATTCATGAGGATGATTCAGAAGTGTTTACTCACTCAAATCAGTCGGAACATGGAAGCATACATGGATGATATTGTGGTCAAGTCACGGAAGGGTTCCGACCTGCTGAATGACCTTGCTGAAACCTTTGCCAACCTCAGGAGGTATGATATCAAGCTTAATCCATCAAAGTGTACATTCGGAGTCCCTGGCAGAAAGTTACTTGGCTTTCTCGTTTCCGAACGGGGAATCGACGCCAATCCAGAAAAAGTTGGCACTATACTCCGAATGAAAAGCCCTGTGTGAGTGCACGACGTCCTGAAGCTTACTGATTGTTTGGCCGCCCTAAGTCGATTCATATCTCGTCTCGGTGAAAAGGCATTACCTCTTTACCGATTGATGAAGATGTCCGACAAGTTCAAGTGGACTCCTGAAGCTGATGCAGCGTTTGCAGAGCTCAAAGCTCTGCTCTCCACCCAGCCGGTGCTTGCTACCCCATTCAGCAAACAGCCTTTGTTGCTTTATATTGCAGCCATAGGACAAGTCGTCAGTATGGTACTTACGGTCGAGCGGGAAGAAGAAGGGACAACCTTCAAAGTTCAGCGCCCAATATATTATATTTCTGAAGTCTTGACCCCATCGAAGCAAAGATATCCTCACTATCATAAGCTTGTGTATGGGATTTATATGACCACCAAGAAAGTTGCTCACTACTTCTCTGATCATTCCATTACAGTCATCAGCGACGCTCCATTATCAGAGATCCTGGATAACAGGGATGCAACTGGTCGAGTGGCAAAATAGGCGATTGAACTCCTTCCCCTTGATATCAAGTTTGAGGCAAAGAAAGCTATCAAGTCCCAAGCAATCGCAGATTTCGTCGCCGAGTGGATTGAACAACAGCTGCCGACTCAGATTCACTCGGAGTATTGGACTATGTTTTTCGACGGCTCCAAGATGCTGAGTGGTTCCGGTGCCGGAGTGGTGTTGGTCTCCCCTAGAGGAGATAAACTCAGATATGTTCTTCAAATCCATTTTGATTCCTCCAATAACGAGGCAGAATATGAAGCACTTTTATATGGGTTGCGCATGGCCATCTCACTCGGTGTCCGTTGCCTCATGGTCTATGGCGACTCAGATTTGGTGGTTAATCAGGTGATGAAGGAATGGGATGTCAGAAGTCCAGCCATGACTGGTTATTGCAATGCAGTGAGAAAGCTGGAGAAGAAATTCGAGGGGCTAGAGCTTCATCACATACCCCGACTGAAAAATCAAGCAGCTGATGATTTGGCAAAAATAGGTTCCAAAAGAGAAGCCATTCCCAGCAATGTGTTTTTGGAACACATCCACACACCATCAGTCTAGGAGGATCCCTTCACGGAAGAGGCCCCGCAGCCAAAAAGCGCCATGGATCCGACTGGAGTTGAAGTTCCAGCTGTAGTCGATCTAATAATGGAAGTGCTGATTATTACTCCCGTCTGGACAGAACCGTACATCGCGTACATCCTAAGGAAAGAACTCCCAGAAGACAAGGAAGAGGCTCGACAGATCGTCCGTCGATCCAAGGCCTTTATAGTCATAAAAGGACAGTTATATAGGGAAAGCGCGACTGGGGTCGGCCAGAAGTGTATCACACCAGAAGAGGGTCAGATGATCCTTAACGATATCCACTCGGGGACCTGTGGTCATCATGCGTCCTCTCGGACCATTGTGGCTAAAGCATACCGAGCGGGGTTCTACTGGCCAAGGGCCAATGAGATGGCTAAAGAGATAGTCGACAAATGTGAAGGGTGTCAGTGTTACTCCAATATGCCGCACAAGCCCGCGTCAGCCCTGAAAACCATTCCACTCGTCTGGCCCTTCACTGTTTGGGGGCTGGACATGGTTGGGCCACTGAGAACAGGCAGGAGCGGCTTCACGCGTGTGCTGGTAGCAGTCGACAAGTTCACCAAATGGATTGAAGCCAAGCCTATCAAGAATCTTGATGCTTGCACCACTATCAGTTTCACCAGAGAGTTGATATTCAGATATGGAGTCCCACACAGCATAATCACCGACAATGGGTCAAACTTCGATTCCAACACATTCAGGGCCTTCTGCGCCTCTCAGGGCACTCGGGTCGACTATGCTTCAGTCGCTCACCCCAGTCAAATGGACAAGCATAAAGGGCAAACAGCCTAATTCTCAAAGGACTGAAACCCCGATTGATGCGCGATCTCAAGCACGCAGCAGGCGCATGGGTCGACGAGCTTCCATCAGTCCTTTGGGGATTGAGGACAACCCCAAATCGATCGACCGGAAGAACCACATTCTTTCTGGTCTACGGAGCCGAGGCAGTCTTACCAAGTGACCTGCTTCACAACGCTCCCAGAGTCGAGCTCTACTCAGAAGATGAAGCAGAACAAGCCCGGCAGGACGCAGTCGACCTCCTAGAGGAAGAAAGATAAATGGCCCTGATCCGATCGACCATCTATCAGCAAGACATGTGTTGATTCCATGCCAGTAACATGAAGAGCCGAGCCTTCCAAGAAGGAGATTTAGTCACCAGAAGCTTGCTCCTACTTGGGAAGGCCCCTTCATAGTCACCAGAGTCCTCCACAATGGAGCATACCACCTCTACAATTTTGATCGCCAGATTGATGAGCCACGAGCCTGGAATGCGGAGCTACTCCGCCCCTTTTATACTTGAATTCTCACTCGGGTGAGATGTAATAAGAAAAACTCCTGTAGATTATTTATTAAAGACAAGAGCGTCATAATTTTCCCAGTGATTATTATAGTTTTTGTTTGCGTAAGAAATCCCCCAGTGGGTGGCTTAGCTGCGAATCCGCTTCGCCTAAGTTTGTAAAAACAGTTTCCTACCGAGTGGCGAGCCAGCCTCTCGCTCAGGGGCTTAGCTGCGAATCCGTTTCGCCTAAGTTTGAAAAAATCATACCGAGTGGAGAGCAATCCTCCCACTCGGAGGCTTAGCTGCGAATCCGTTTCACCTAAGTTTGAAAAAATCCTACCGAGTGGAGAGCAATCCTCCCACTCGGAGGCTTAGCTGCAGTCCAGTACTCGCCGAAGTTCTCTCACTTGGAGACTTAGCTGCAGTCAGGCACTTGCCTAAGTTTGAAAAAATCCTACCGAGTGGAGAGCAATCCTCCCACTCGGGGGCTTAGCTGCAGTCCAGTACTCGCCTAAGTTCTCTCACTTGGAGACTTAGCTGCAGTCAGGCAGTCGCCTAAGTTTGAAAAAATCCTACCGAGTGGAGAGCAGTCCTCCCACTCGGGGGCTTAGCTGCAGTCCAGTACTCGCCTAAGTTCTCTCACTTAGAGACTTAGCTGCAGTCAGGCACTCGCCTAAGTTTGAAAAAAATCCTACCGAGTGGAGAGCAATCCTCCCACTCGGGGGCTTA
>NC_041392.1:724332859-724365099 GCF_002162155.2 Triticum dicoccoides
TGAAAAAATCCTACCGAGTGGAGAGCAATCCTCCCACTCGGGGGCTTAGCTGCAGTCCAGTACTCGCCTAAGTTCTCCCGCTTGGAGACTTAGCTGCAGTCAGGCTCTCGCCTAAGTTTAAAAAAAATCCTACCGAGTGGAGAGCAATCCTCCCACTCGGGGCTTAGCTGCTCTCCAGTACTCGCCTAAGTTCTCTCGCTTGGAGACTTAGCCGCAGTCAGGATCTCTCCTAAGTTTGAAGAAATCCTACCGAGTGGAGAGCAATCCTCCCACTCGGGGCTTAGCTGCAGTCCAGTACTCACCTAAATTCTCTCACTTAGAGACTTAGCTGCAGTCAGGCACTCGCCTAAGTTTGAGAAAATTCTATCGAGTGGAGAGCGATCCTCCCACTCAGGGGCTTAGCTGCAGTCCAGTACTCGCCTAAGTACGAAACACATCTCAATCCTCAAAGACGACGAGGGGCGGGTCAACTGCCACCTTCTCCGTGAGAGCTTCGCCACAAATACAATGCACGATTCATCCCGCTCTACAGTAACGAAGTACGGGTCGACAACCACCTTCTCCTGGAGAGCTTCGCCACAAATACAATGTGCGCTCCATCCCACTCTGCAGTAACAGGGTGTGGGTCGACCGCCGCCTTCTCCTGGAGAGCTTCGCCACAAATACAACATGTGCTCCGTCCCACTCTGTAGTAACAGGGTGTGGGTCGACCGCCGCCTTCTCCTGGAGAGCTTCACCACAAGTACAATGTGTGCTCCATCCCACTCTGCAGTAGCAGGGTGTGGGTCGACCGCTGCCTTCCCTTGGGGAGCTTCGCCACAAATATAAGACATGGGTCGACTGCTTCCCTCTCCTTCGGAACTGCGCTGCGAGTACAAAAGTTGTCTCGAATGAAGGATGGGTTCACTCAGCAGGAGATTCATAAAGATATTCAACGGTAAACCAAGTTCAGATAAATTCTAAAGGTTCCAGACCACAGATCGAAGTACTCGGGCATGCAGCCCGAAAAAGTTTAACGGTTACAAAAACCACTCGGCATTCCGAGGCAAATTTAAGGTGGGACATAAGAGTTTGTTCACTCCGCGGGAGGAGGGCTGGCAGGCTCGACGAACTCATCCAGGTCGACGCCGTCGGCTATCCGAGTGGCTGCAGCGATGGAAGTCTCCATAAAGGTTCAGAAGTCATACTTCTGGGTGTTGGCGACCTTGATTGCTGCCAGCTTGTCTTGTCGCACCTCCTTGCAGTGGACACGAACCAAGGACAGAGCCACATCAGCGCCACAACGAGCAGAAGACTTCTTCCACTCCTGCACTCGGTCAGGGATTCCGTTAAGTCGAGTCATCAGAGACTCGAGATCGTTTTGGAGCGTAGCCTCTGGCCAAAGTGCCGGGTCGATCTGTGACATGGCGACCTTCAGTCGAGCCAAGTAGTCCACGGCACCGTCGATGCGAGATTCTAGTCGGAGCAGATTCATGGCAGTTTTATCTTTCACGGGAGAGTTGATTGGATCCAAGCCTGGTTCGATCCGCCCAGTCTCCTCTTCAAAGTTCTGGCAGAACTCTGCATTCACGATCCAAGGATAAGTCAATTTTCATACACTGAGTCGACACAAAAAAAACACCAGCCGGAACTAAATGTGCACCTTCAAGCTTGATGTACAACTTCTTGGCGAGGCTCCTCAAATAGCTCTCCAGATCGTCCCTCCTGCGAGCGATGCCTTCCATCTTTTCGTTCAGGTTGAGGTTGTCCTTCTTCCAACGTGTACACTCCCTGTTGGCTTCATTCAGAGCGGTCTTCAGTCTGGTATTCTCTACTTCTAACTGGCCGACCGAAGCCAGCTTCTGTTCGGCCAGAGCAGTCTTGTCGTCAGCCTCCTTACGGGCAGCAGCCAAGTCCTGATCCTTCTTCGCTAGAGCTTCTCTCAGTTTTTCTGCAAAGAAATGATGATTGATTCGGAAATAGCAGAAGGGTACTCAAGCCTAAAACTAACTAGTTGACAAAATCGTCTTACCTGCGGCGCCGTCTCTGACCTTTTGCAGCTCTGTCCTGGCCAGCTCCAAATCAAGGTTCAGTTGAATCTGCTACTTCTCCAAGTCAGCAAAGCGGGCTCCAAGATCGCAAGATTTCTGAAATCAAAAGGGAGAAGTTATCATTACAGCAAAAAACAACAAAGGCAATAAATACTAAGACCACGGTGGAGTGCCAGCAGTCCACCATAGTCTCGGGGACTACACCCAGTGGGTGCACTTAGCATGCCCCCACCGGTTCTGATCCCACTCGACCGGCCCGCCGAAGTCGAGTCCAAAAAAAGAGAGAAAGAAAGTAGAACTCAGACTACAGTCGACTGCCAGCAGTCCACCATAGTCTCGGGGACTACACCCAGTGGGTGCACTTAGCGTGCCCCTGCCGGTTCTGATCCCACTCGACCGGCCCGCCGAAGTCGAGTGGAAGAGACAAACTACCAGTTTGGTTTATACATTCGGCAAAATACAAAGACTACAGTCGACTGCCAGCAGTCCACCGTGCCCCCACTAGTCCAAAACTTCAATCGACGCACCCAGTGGGTGTACAGATGCAAAGATTTTCGGAAAGAATCTTCAGATAGCCGACTAACCTGAACGTTGCTCTGGAGAGCCAAGCTGGCATCATAGGCGGCTTGGCTGGCGTCCCGCACCATCTTCATCTTCTCCATCATAATGCCCGCCTGGCGTATGGCTTCCCTAGCAGCATTCACCTTGCCCTCTGGGACATGATGGGTCACAAAAACTGAAGGCCGGTCGACAGGGGCCTGAGCAGTCGAAGAAGAAGGCAAGGCACTCGACAGGGGCTCCACGAAGGTAACAGAACCCCGATTGACGTCACCAGTGTCCTGAACGACTAGTTCCGCCCTCGGTGTCGACTGTAGTGTCTCACTTACAGGAGCTCTCCTACTCTTCCTCGTCAAAGACCTCTCGGGCTCTTCATCATCATCAGGGAGGTCAATAATGTTGGGAGTTGTGCAAAGTCCAAATTGCCAAAATCACATCACCCAATGATGCACGATGCAGTTGGATCGACCAAAGAAAGATAGTACGGCAGAAATCATACCCGGATTAGAAGTGACCGCATCCTCCATCACCTCATCATCATCCCTGTAAGCTGAGGTCCTGGAAGTGGCAGCGCTAACAATTCCAAAGTTCGTCCAGTTAAAACAAGAAAAACAAACAGCACGGAGCGTCGAGTGAATACAAGGAGAGACACTCACGCGGAGGCGACAGGGATATCGATCTTGATCTTTGGTAGCGCCTTCCGAGTCTTTGGCTCTGCAACTTTGGGGTGCTTTGGCGCCTTCTTAGTCGGGGTTGGTGAAGAGACCCGAGGACGCTTCAAAGACTGACCAGCCTGAGCAGTTGCCTTGTCGCGGGCACTCGGCCGTTCTTGGTCAAGCTTGGATCGTCTCTCTATGCGAGGAGGCGACTCGACTTCTTCCCCATCACTTGAGTCGTCACTTCCACCATCCCCTTCACCATCGAAAGTCCACTCACCACTTTTGCCACCACTCGCCTCACCTTCCAGAGCTTGCTCTTGCTCCCCGTTGGGCATCGAGTACATTTCAATAATGGCCTGAAAGAAAGCAGGGAGAACAAAGTCAGTCGACGCAATACAGACAGCTACACGAGTGAATTCAGATTACAAGCAAAAACTTGGAATCAGACCTGCTCTGGTGCACCCGACTGCTCGAATGGGGGAACTCTCCTGGCTCCTCTGGGATTGTCCTTGTTCCCGGTAATGCTCGACAGCCACTTCTCCAGCGTGTTGTCATCGACCTCCTCCGGGTCGATCCGAGTGGAGTCTTCTAGACCCGAATACATCCACATCGGGTGGTGTCGGGCTTGGAGAGGCTGGATGCGCCGCTGAAGGAAGACCTCCAAGAGATCCATACGAGTGACCCCGTCACGGATGAGCTGGACAACTCGGTTGACCAACACCTTCACGTGCGCCTTCTCCTCCGGGAGCACCTTCAAAGGGGAGGGTTTTTCCACTCGGTCCATGGTAAAGGGAGGGAGGCCAGTCGATTGCCTTGGCGTCGACTGGTCTTTGCAGTAGAACCAGGTCGACTGCCATCCGTGAACTGAATCGGGAAGAATCATGGCCGGAAAGGAGCTTTTCCCCTCGTCTGGATGCCAAGACCCCCACACATCTGGATCACTTGGGCCCTCTCGTCACTCGAATTAGCCTTTTTCACTGTCTGGGAGCGACAAGTGAAAATATGCTTGAAAAGACCCTAGTGAGGTCGACAACCCAAGAAGTTCTCACACAAGGAAATGAATGCGGCAAGATAAATGATTGAGTTGGGGGTAAAATGGTGGAGTTGAGCCCCAAAGAAGTTCAGAAACCCTCGGAAGAAAGGATGAGGGGGCAAGGAAAACCCACGGTCGACGTGGGTGGCAAGAAGAACGCGCTCACCCTCTCGGGGTTGCGGCTCGGATTCCTTCCCTGGAAGCCGTGCCGAGTCATAGGGGATGAGCCCTTCCTCGGCCAGATCGTCGAGGTCTTCTTGGGAGATCCTCGAGTGGATCCAGTCACCCTGGATCCAACCCTTCGGCAGGTCAGTCCGCGAGGAAGATCCGCCCCGGCTCGTCGCCTTCCCCTTCGACCTCGCCGTCACCTTCTTTGCCCGTTCCAGAGCCGCTGTCTTCTCCTTCACCATTGTCGCCGATGAGACGCGTGTGGTGCGGTGGCGCTGGGGCGAGTGCGAGCGCAGCAGAGAGGCGTGAGGAGGAGAAGAGGTAATGGGGCGCACTATTCGGAGGACTCTGGTCCAACGCCTTATATGAGGCCGCTTCCGAGTGGCTGACAGGTAGGCCCAAATGGCTCTGTCAAATCCCGTAACGACTGCGCGAGCGATACGTGGCGAAAAAGGTGGTGCGAGGATCGAGGCGGCTCCACTCTATCCCATCCGATTACTGCGGCCTCCCCCGTCCCGCGCGCTTCCCAAAATTCGGATCCCACTAAATCCGCGGGCAGCAAACAACTCGTCAGACCAAAGATCTGCTCCGCACCATCACTCGGAGCCTTACAAGTAAAGAAACTCATTCGATGAAGAATTAAGAATGGATCAAGGCGACTAAAAAGGAATTTGTTGTCATCACTCAGGTCCGTTGATCCAAGACAAGATATGCTCACGGCATGGAAAACGAGTCGGAGAAGTCCTCAACTCCTTCCCCACTCAAACCTCGATCCATTCGGGGGCTAATGATGAAGCTATGTACCTAGGGTAGGGTCACAGACCTGTCCTAACTGCCCATCCCCAGGACCCCTCTAGAATAAATCACCTTTCAATCGACTTGGAGGAGTTCCACTCGACACACTCGAAGACACTCGACCAAGAAGCAACTACTCGACCAAGATCCAACCACTCGACGGCCAGGAGACCTAAAGTCACTCCGCATGCTAACGGTCGGTCATTAAGTAGCTTTTATGGTCATCATAGCACTTTATTACTAGCGTTATCAGTAATGCCCTGCCTTAATGTACATTGAACCCTTCGTAACATGGGCTGGCCGGGGTCCTGGCGCACTCTATATAAGCCACCCCCGCTCCTCCGAGACAAGGGTTCGCACCTCTATAACTCATACTCACATAATCCAGTCGACAGCCTCCGGGCTCTGAGATGTAGGGCTTTTACTTCCTCTGAGAAGGGCCTGAACTCGTAAACCTTGCGTCTTCACAACTTCTCCATAGCTAAGATCTCGCCTCTCCATACTTACCCCCCTACATTACTGTCAGACTTAGAACCACGACAGCCACCAGCCCCGGAGGCCTACATGGGCCAATAGTGGGAAGGGACCAGCCCCTAGGTGGGCTGGGGCGCCTCCCACCAAGGCCCAAGGTGCCTCCAAGAGGGGAAGAGGGCAAACCCTAGGGTAGATGGGCCCTAAGGCCCACCCTAGGTGCGCCTCCCCCTCTCCCCCTTGTGGCCGCCACCCTAGATGGGATCTAAGGCTGCCGCACCCCTTGGGGTGGGAACCCTAGGTGGGGGCGCAGCCCTCCCTCTCCCCGTATATATAGTGGAGGCAAAGGGGCAGACCAACATATGATTCAATCTCCCTGTTGGCGCAGCCCTACCACTCTCCCTCCTCGTCTCTCGTAATGCTTGGCGAAGCCCTGCTGGAGTCCCGCGCTCCTCCACCACCACCACGCCGTCGTGCTGCTGCTGGACGGAGTCTTCCCCAACCTCTCCTTCTCCCCTTGTTCGATCAAGGCGTGGGAGACGTCACCGGGCTGCACGTGTGTTGAACACGGAGGTGCTGTCCGTTCGGCACTAGGATCATCGGTGATTTGGATCACGACCAGTACGACTCCATCAACCCCGTTCACTTGAGCGCTTCCACTTAGCGATCTACAAGGGTATGTAGATGCACTCTCCTTCCCTTCGTTGCTAGATTACTCCATAGAATGATCTTGGTGATGCGTAGAAAATTTTAAATTTTTGCTATGATCCCCAACAAGTCAATGGGCTATGGAGATGCCCATCGATTGATGTTAATGCAAGGAGTAGGGATTGCCATGCAACGGATGCACTAGAGCTATAAATATATGAAAGCTCAACAAAAGAAACTAGTGGGTGTGCATCCAACTTGCTTGCTCATGAAGACCCAGGGCACTTGAGGAGGCCCATTGTTGGAATATACAAGCCAAGTTCTATAATGAAAAATTCCCGCTAGTATATGAAAGTGTCAAAACAAGAGACTCTCTATCATGAAGATCATGGTGCTTTGAAGCACAAGTGTGGAAAAGGATAGTAGCATTGTCCCTTCTCTCTTTTTCTCTCATTTTTTTTATTTGGCCTTCTCTTTTTTATGGCCTTTCTATTTTTTTGGGCTCCTCTTTTTTATGGCCTTTCTCTTTTTTATTCCTCACTTGGGACAATGCTCTAATAATGATGATCATCACACTTCTATTTATTTACAACTCAATGATTACAACTCGATACTAGAACAAGATATGACTGTATATGAATGCCTCCGGCGGTGTACCGGGATTGCGATGAATCAAGTGTGACATGTATGAAAAATTATGAATGGTGGCTTTTCCACAAATACGATGTCAACTACATGATCATGCAAAGCAATATGACAATCATGAATGTGTCATGATAAACTGAATGGTGGAAAGTTGCATGTCAATATATCTCGGAATGTCTATGGAAATGCCATCATATGTAGGTATGGTGGCTGTTTTGAGGAAGATATAAGGAGGTTTATGTGTGAAAGAGCGTATCATATCACGGGGTTTGGATGCACCGGCGAAGTTTGCGCCAACTCTCAATGTGAGAAAGGGCAATGCACGGTACCGAAGCGGCTAGCAAGGATGGAAGGGTGAGAGTGCGTATAATCCATGGACTCAACATTAGTCATAAAGAACTCACATACTTATTGCAAAAATCTACAAGTCATCAAAAACCTCGGCACTACGTGCATGCTCCTAGGGGGATAGATTGGTAGGAAAAGACTATTGCTCGTTCCCAACCGCCACTCATAAGGAGGACAATCAAATAACACCTCATGTTTCAAATTTGTTACACAACATTTACCATACGTGCATGCTACGGGACTTGCAAACTTCAACACAAGCATTTCTCAAATTCACAACTACTCAACTAGCACGACTTTGATATTATTACCTCCATATCTCAAAACAATCATCAAGCATCAAACTTCTCTTAGTATTCAATACTCTATATGAAAGTTTTTACTAATCTTGGATACCTAGCATATTAGAATTAAGCACATTACCATGTTGTTTAAGACTCTCAAAATAATCTAAGTGAAGCATGAGAGTTCATCTATTTCTTCAAAATAAAACTACCACCATGCTCTAAAAGATATAAGTGAAGCACTAGAGCAAACGACAAACTACTCCGAAAGATATAAGTGAAGATCAATGAGTAGTCGAATAATTATGCAACTATGTGAAGACTCTCCCATTTAATAATTTCAGACCTTGATATTCTATTCAAACAGAAAGCAAAGCAAAATAAAATGACATTCTAAGAATGGCAAACATCATGTGAAGAAGCAAAAACTTAGGATCAACCGAAACTAACCGATAATTGTTGAAGAAGAAAGGTGGGATGCCAACCAGGGATACCCAAGCTTAGATGCTTGAAACCTCTTGAAATATTATCTTGGCGTGCCTTGGGCATCCCCAAGCTTAGGCTCTTGCCACTCCTCATTCCTCTCATATCACGGTCTCCCTAAATCTCAAAAGCTTCATCCACACCAAACTCTACAAGGACTCGTGAGATAAGTTAGTGTAAACCATTGCCAAAACCTTATCATACTCTACTATAGAAAATCACTAATATTATTATTCAACATTGCATACTAAATGCCTCTGCATATTTAATAGTCCTATCCTCAAATAGAATCATTAAAGAAGCAAACATATGCAAACAATGCAAACATAACAGCAATCTGCCTAAACAGGACAGTATGTAAAGAATGCAGCAACATCCATACTTCCCTAGCCCCAAAAATTATGAAAGAAAATTCCACTGTAGTAAATTTATAAGAGCTTAATATGCAAAAGGTTTCAACATTTTATAACATTCTGACTTTTCTAGGGAATTATTGCAACAGCGGTAAACTTTCTGTTTTCAAACAGCAACATGTATACTTGTAACATAGGCATAGTAAAGGCTATCAATGCCACTTTTATTGAAATAAAAGATGAAAAACATTGTTCTAAATAACAGCAAGCAAATCCTAATAAATTGACGCTCGGAGAAAAACACATATCATGTGGCGAATAAAAATATAGCTCCAAGTAAAGTTACCGATGAACGAAGACGAAAGAGGGGATGCCTTCCGGGGCATCCCCAAGCTTAGGCTCTTGGATATCCTTGAATATTACCTTGCGGTGCCTTGGGCATCCCCAAGCTTAGGCTCTTGCCACTCCTTATTCCATAGTCCATCAAATGCTTACCCAAAACTTGAAAACTTCACAACACAAAACATAAAGTAGAAAACTCGTGAGCTCTGTTAGTATAGGAAAATAAATCACCACTTCAAGGTACTGTAATGAACTCATTATTAATTTATATTGGTGTTAAACCTACTGTATTCCAACTTCTCTATGGTTTATAAACTATTTTACTAGTCGTAGATTCATCAAAATAAGTAAACAACACATGAAAAACAAAATCTGTCAAAAACATAACAGTCTGTAGTAATCTGGGTCAAACGTATACTTCTGGAACTCATAAAATTCTAAAATAAATTGCTGGACCTGAGGAATTTATCTATTAATCATCTGCAGAAATAATTAACTAAATAGCACTCTCCAAATAAAAATGGCAGCAGTTCTTGTGAGCGCTAAAGTTTCTGTTTTTTACAGCATGATCAACAAGACTTTCCCCAAGTCTTCCCAAAGGTTCTACTTGGCACAAACACTAATTAAAAGCATAAAACCACATATAAACAGAGGCTAGATGAATTATTTATTAATTAACAGGAACAAAAATCATGGAATAAAAATAAAATTGGATTGCCACCCAACAAGCGCTATCGTTTAACGCCCCTAGCTAGGCATGATGATTTCAACGATGCTCACATAAACGATAAGAGTTGTAACATAAAGAGAGCATCTTGAAGAATATTACTAGCACATTTAAGTCTAACCCACTTCCTATGCATAGGGATTTTGTGAGCAAACAACTTGTGGGAACAAGAACCAACTTGCATAGGAAGGTAAAACAAGCATAACTTCAAAATTTTAAGCACATAGAGAGGAAACTTGATATTATTGCCATTCCTACAAGCATATGTTCCTCCCTCATAATAATTTTCAGTAGCATCATGAATGAATTCAACAATATAACCAGCACCTAAAACATTCTTTTCATGATCTACAAGCAAAGAAAATTTACTACTCTCCACACAAGCAAAATTCTTTTCATGAATAATAGTGGGAGCAAAATCAACAAAATAACTATCATGTGATTGAAAATTAAGATCAAGATGACAAGTTTCATGGTTATCATTATTCTTTAAAGCATACGTGTCATCACAATAATCATCATAGATAGGAGGCATGCTTTAATCATAGTAAATTTGATCATCAAAGCTTGGGGGACAAAAAATATCATCTTCATCAAACATAGCTTCCCCATGCTTGTGGCTTTGCATGTCATTAGCATCATAGATATTCAAGGAATTCATAATAACAACATTGCAATCATGCTCATCATTCAGATATTTAGTGCCAAACATTTTAATGCATTCTTCTTCTAACACTTTGGCACAATTTTCCTTTCCAGCATACTCACGAAAGATATTAAAAAGGTGAAGCGTATGAGACAAACTCAATTCCATTTTTTATAGTTTTCTTTTATAAACTAAACTAGTGCTAAAACAAGAAACAAAAAGATTCGATTGCAAGATCTAAAGATATACCTTCAAGCACTAACCTCCCGGGCAACGACGCCAGAAAAGAGCTTGATGTCTACTACACAACCTTCTTCTTGTAGACGTTGTTGGGCCTCCAAGTGCAGAGGTTTGTAGGACAGTAGCAAATTTCCCTCAAGTGAGTGACCTAAGGTTTATCAATCCGTAGGAGGCGTAGGATGAAGATGGTCTCTCTCAAGCAACCCTGCAACCAAATAACAAAGAGTCTCTTGTGTCCCCAACACACCCAATACAATGGTAAATTGTATAGGTGCGCTAGTTCGGCGAAGAGATGGTGATACAAGTGGTATATGGATAGTAGATAAAGGTATTTGTAATCTGAAATTATAAAAACAGCAAGGTAACTAATGATAAAAGTGAGCGTAAACGGTATTGCAATGCTAGGAAACAAGGTGAAGGGTTCATACTTTCACTAGTGTAAGTCCTCTCAACAATAATAACATAATTGGATCACATAACTATCCCTCAACATGCAACAAAGAGTCACTCCGAAGTCACTAATAGAGGAGAACGAACGAAGAGATTATGGTAGGGTACGAAACCACCTCAAAGTTATTCTTTCCAATCAATCCGTTGGGCTATTCCTATAAGTGTCACAAACAGCCCTAGAGTTCGTACTAGAATAACACCTTAAGACACAAATCAATCAAAACCCTAATGTCACCTAGATACTCCAATGTCACCTCAAGTATCCGTGGGTATGATTATATGATATGCATCACACAACCTCAGATTCATCTATTCAACCAACACAAAGGACCTCAAAGCGTGCCCCAAAGTTTCTACCGGATAATCAAGACGAAAACGTGTGCCAAGCCCTATTCATAGGTTCATGGGCGGAACCCGCAAGTTGATCACCAAAACATAGATCAAGTGAATCACGTGATATCCCATTGTCACCACAAATATCCACGGCAAGACATACATCAAGTGTTCTCCAATCTTTAAAGACTCAATCCGATAAGATTACTTCAAAGGGGAAACTCAATTCATTCCAAGAGAGTAGAGGGGGGAGAAAACATCATAGGAGCCAACTATAATAGCAAAGCTCGCGATACATCAAGATCGTATCATCTCAAGAACACGAGAGAGAGAGAGAGAGAGAGAGAGAGAGAGAGATATGGCCCCGAGGGAGAACTACTCCCTCCTCGTCATGGAGAGCACCGGGATGATGAAGATGGCCACCGGAGAAGGATTGCCCCCTTCGACAGGATGCCGGAACGGGTCTAGATTGGTTTTCGGTGGCTACGGAGGCTTCTGGCGGCGGAACTCCCGATCTATTGTGCTCCTTGATGTTTTTAGGGTATATGGGGATATATAGGCGGAAGAAGTACGTCAGGGGGGGCACGAGGGTGGAGGGCGTGCCCCCCTGCCTCGTGATCTCCTCGTAGATCCCCCGACGTGCACTCCAAGTCTTCTGGGCTTCTTTCCTTCCAAAAATGAGTTTCGTGAAGTTTCAGGTAAATTGGACTCTGTTTGATTTTCCTTTTCTTCGAAACCCTAAAATAGGGTTAAAACAGAAACTGGCACTGGGCTCTGGGTTAATAGGTTAGTCGCAATAAACATTCAAAACAGTAGATAATATAGCATGGAGCAATCAAAAATTATAGATACGTTGGAGACGTATCAGGAAGCAGCTCGAACGCGCAAGGGAATCCTTAGATATTCCCCGCGATGATCATCCGAGTATACTCCAGATCCGCACACAACTTCTTCCCCCTGGTCTCAGCAGGTTCCACAGTCATATTTATTTTTTACCACATTACCTGTACTCACACGCATCGATGTACTATTCAAATACAACATGTGGATTCATATAACGCTTATCTATTGTTATTTCTTATTGACATTCTTTTATCAAGTGGCATCCGTACACGGCGATATGCTTTAAATATGCCAGGGGCTTCATTTTTCCCATAATACGATAATAAAGTCTGAACACCTTCATGGAAGTTCAGCACCCCGAACTTATAACACTATATGCATCAGCTCTGAATCATGTCTTGGGTCAAATGTTGGGTTTGCTCGGCTCCCATGTTTTGCTGCCTTACGTTCCGCTATATCTTCTAAGGCGGCATAGGGAGAACATCTGCGATTGTGTCCTGGTTCTTCTGGACGAGCACCTCAGTAGAGAAAGCTGAAAACTGACTGTCATGATAAGGCGAGAGCTGGTCAGCTGTTCGAGAGGTCGTAAAATCTTAAAGGATTTCTCCCGCATAATGCCATAACTAATGCAGCGTGCGATGGATCGGATTTTCTTCCGATCAGGTGCTTATATAGGCCCTTGTGCGGTCTTCCCAACACCAGGGGCTGCGCCTACCTTCGTTTTATAAAGCTCCTATGGCTAAGTGAGAGTGATAAAGCCCTATAGTCCAATTGCCTAGTTCATTGTGCTGAACACCTCCTTCGAAGGACCCAAAACTGGGATAAAGAGTGATCAGGTTTATCCCGAACACCCCCGTACTTCCTACGTGGGGGTAGAAGCCGACGACTGGCCAACTCTCAGGTTTAATATATAAAACGGCTGCGCAGGAGGATAAACTTTTATATAACAGGCAACAAATAATAGAAATGACTTTGTTCAACATTACAAAGGACAACATGATTGATTCATGGAAATATAACATCCTTGGTGCATTGCTCTGCCGCTAGGCAGGATCCTTTCAGGACACTTTCATAATATAATTCGGGCTTGCGGTGCTCCTTCCCCTCTGGCGGTCCCTTGGTCATCAGCTTTTCAGCTTCTATCTTCCCCCAGTGAACCTTTGCACGGTCGAAGGCCATTCGCGCACGCTCTATACAGATCGGCCGCTTGATGACGTCAAGTCGAGGGCAGGCACTCACAAGCCGCTTCAAGAGCCTGAAGTAGCTGCCTAGAAATCAGCTCGGCAGGCCATAGCCGGATAATCAAATCCTTCATGGCTAGCTCTGCCGCCCTATGCAGTTCGATCAGCTGTTTCAGTTGGTCGGCAAAAGGCACCAGATAATTCGGTGCCAGATACTGCGACCAGAAGAGCTTATCTGCAGTGTTCCGTTCTTCGGCTCTGTAGAATTGAGCGGCATTTGATATGCTGCGGGGCAGTTCCGCAAATACCCCTGGAGAAATCCGAACTCAAAATTAGAAACATGATTTTCTCCTCAAATACTTGCTTTACATGGAAAAAAGCCTTACCCGCCGCGATCGTCCTCGCCTCTTGGATCTCCTGCAGCGCGCCTCGGGTTTCCCCCTGGGCATCGCATGCGGCCTGATGAGCCCTGGCGAGTTCGGATCTTTCTTCGTTAAACTCTGCTCCAAGGTCTCGCATTTATTCACGGACTCTTGAAGCTCCTGCTCAGCTTCAATAACCCTGGCCTCGTGCTTGTCACGAAGAGCCTGCTCTGCGGCTGCCTTTTCCTCGGCATCGGCAATAGCCTTCCTCAGAGCCTCGACTTCGGTCATCGCCCCTGGCGCAAATAACGAAACATATGTTATCATATTGAGAATTTGTTCGCACTGAACGCGAACAAGGATTGCGCATACCTTGTTTATCTTCCGACTGCCTTTTCAACTGACCAAGTTCTTCTTCGGCCTACTCTAGACTTTGATTCAGTCCGGAGACCTCTGCGGCATGGGAGGCAGCAGACGCCTGCTTATAAAAGGAGAGAGATAGATGTCATCAAGTGAGCCTTCCTGTGAACATAAAATTGATCCTCTGTCTGGTCCTTTCTTGATCGGACAGTGTATCAGGGGCTACTATCTGTACTATGACACTCTTCGAAACATTATAAAACATACCTCAAAGCCTCTTATCAGGATGATACATGCTTCATTTAGTCCACTCTCCGCAGACTGAATCTCCTTAATCACCGCACCCATCAGGGCACGGTGTTCATCGACGATGCAGGCGCTCTTCAGCGCCGCCAATAAAACATCCGGCACCTCTGGCTGGATAGAGATTTCCGGTGGAACGGACACACCGCCTCCAGCCGAGGGAGGCCGCCTGCTTGATTCTAGAGCCGTATTGGTCTCCGGAATTGCGTCCGGCTGGGAGCCGAATTAAAGATGGCTCCCGCCGTCGACTCCCATGGGAATCTTCTCCCCCATGTCTCCGGCCCCCGAAGTTCGACCTCCAGGCGCCGCCTTCACGATCTCTTCCCCCCTTCTTGGCCGGGATCCTTCTGGGACGAAACCTCGGTGTTATGCACATATTTGGGGGAAGGGGCTTTCGGGGGTAGTCCCGCTCTCTACAACATCCGAGCTCAACAAATCCTCTGATGAGGATCGTTTGATGCGGGATCTCGCCGGACTACAAGAAATATAGCTCAGGTTAAAATATTATGCCATGATGAGTCTGGATGCATAAGCGTGTCCGGATCTAATACTCAAGAATTCACCAGGGGCTGGGCCCTGGGATCCCACGCTGGGCCGCTGTCGGCGGCGGAAGTGGACTCTTCCGGAAGAGGAGCTTTTCCCCTTTTAGGCGACTCGGCCTCCAAGTGTATGGAGGTCGCCCTCTTCTTTCTTCCCCCCGCTGGGGATTTGTCTTCCTCCTCCTCCTTGTCCTCTTCGGAGGCAGAATGGATGTTGGAGCCTTCGGATATTGTGTCTGAAGTGTCGCGGTGACGAAGGCCACCCCGGGTCTTTTTGGCCTCCTTCTCGGTCTTCTTCTTTGGCGCCTTGTACGCCGCCGTGACCAACATCTTCGTCAGAAGTGGGCCGACCGGTTCTTTGGGCAACGGGGCCAGACAGTGGATCTGCCCCACCTTCTTCGTCCAGCCCTAGGGGAGTTGAGGAAAACACATTGAGCATTTCCCTTGGGTTATGCGGGTAAAACGCATAAAAACTTACCGAGCTTGTAAGGCGGGACAGTTGATACCCGCGGCCCTCGGCTGAGTCCGGCCATGATTTGCCGGACTTGAAAAGCACCTTCTAGATATCTTCGTGCGAGGAGCTAAAGAGCTTTCGCAGGGTCTGGTGCATGGCCGGATCGAATTCCCATAGATTGCAAGTCCGGTGCTGATAAGGCAGGATCCGGCGAACTAACATCACCTGGACTACATTGACAAGTTCGATTTTCTTGTCTTCCATATCTTTAACGCGCGTCTGGAGCATAGACAGTTCGTCGGACGAAGACCAGTTCAGGCCCTTCTTGGGCCAGGACGTAAGCCGCAGAGGGGCTCCGGATCAGAACTCTGGAGCAGCGGCCCATTCTGTGCCGCGCGACTTAGTAATGTAAAACCATTGTTGTTGCCACTTTTGATGGAATCATTAAAAGTACCTGTTGGCCATGTGACGTTGGGCATCTTGCTCACCATTGCGCCCCCACACTCGGCGTGCTCGCCGCTCACCACCTTGGGCTTCACATTAAAGATCTTCAACCATAAGCCGAAGTGTGGTGTGATGCGGAGAAAAGCCTCGCACACGACAATGAATGTCGAGATGTTGAGGAAGGAATTGGGGGATAGATCGTGAAAATCGATCCCATAATAATACATGATGCCGCGAACGAACGGGTGGAGGGGAAACCCCACCCCGTGGACAAAGTGAGGGAGGAATACAACCCTCTCTTGGGGTTCTGGAGTAGGGACGATCTGTCCCGCCGTCGGGAGGCGGTGGCCGATTTTCTTGGCCAGATACCCGGCCTCTCAAAGCTTTTTGATATGCTTCTCCTGGACGGTAGAGGCCATCCACTTGCCTCCTACTCCGGATCCGGACATTTTTTTGGAAGGCCGTTGTGGGCGGAGAAGACGAACGCTCGGGCGCTGGAGCTCGGGCGAGGGGGAATGGATCTGGAAGAAGAAGGCATGGGTGAAAAGGAGGAGTCTTTGTCCCTTTATAAGGGCGGAAGAAACTATGCGCCTCCCCACTTGCCTGGTAAACTCGCTTATTCCCCAAGCACCGTGACTGATGGCGCGGTTGGGTTACCCACACCCGTATTGATGAGAAGCCCATGATAAGGGGACACGATCTCTACTTCGACAAGATGTGTCGAGTAAAGCGCCTCGCAATATGTGCAATAGCTGGTTGAGAAAAACAGTTTGAATAATGACCGGGCTATGGCGTGATGTCACATTAAGAAAAGTTGTCAGCAGATTAGATTTGTGGAAATATTATACTCTCTACGGTGGTATGTGGAATTTGTTTTGCAGAGCCGGACACAATCCTTGTGTTCAAAATCTTCTATGGATCATTCGGAGAAGAAACCCGCCTTGCAATGCCGAAGACAATCTGCGCGCCGGACTCATCGTCATTGAAGCCTGGTTCAGGGGCTACCGAGGGAGTCCTGGATTAGGGGGTCCTCGGACAGCCGGACTATATACTTTGGCCGGACTGTTGGACAATGAAGATACAAGGTTGAAGACTTCGTCCCGTGTCCGGGTGGGACTCTCCTTTGTGTGGAAGGCAAGCTTGACAGTTCGGATATGTAGATCTCCTCCCTTGTAACCGACTCTGTGTAACCCTAGCCCCCTCCGGTGTCTATATAAACTGGAGGGTTTAGTCCGTAGGACAACAACAACCATAATCATAGGCTAGCTTCTAGGGTTTAGCCTCTATGATCTCGTGGTAGATCAACTCTTGTAATACTCATATCATCAAGATCAATCAAGCAGGATGTAGGGTATTACCTCCATCGAGAGGGCCCGAACTTGGGTAAACATTGTGTCCCCTGCCTCCTGTTACCATCCGCCTTAGACGCACAGTTCGGGACCCCCTACCCGAGATCCGCCGGTTTTGACACCGACAGGTAGTAGCTGCGGCTCGAGCGCTTGAGCGGGCACACTCGAGTGCATCATTCATACGTCCATTTTGCATCATGTTTCGTATTGATATTTGTTGCAATATGGAATGTTATTTCACTTTATGTCAAAATTCTTTTGCCTTTATACAAGTTTCACATGAAGAGGAAGATTGCCGGTAGCTGGAATTCAGGACCAAAAAGGGCTATATCGGAGATACCTTTTCTGCACAACTCCAAATGACCTGAAAATTGACGGTGAATTACTTCAGAGTATATAAAAATTATTGGTGAAATCATCAGAAGGGGGCCCACCAGACAGCCACAAACCCAGGGGCACGCCCTATCCCCTGATACGTCCATTTTGCATCATGTTTTTATATTGATATTTATTGCATAATGGACTTTATTTCCCTCTATGATACAATTCTTATGCCTTTTCTTTCTTATTTTGCAAGTTTCACATAAAGAGGGACATTCCGGCGGCTGGAATTTTGGACCGGAAAGGGCTATATCAGAGGCATTTTTCTGAACATCTTAAAATGAGCTGAAAATTGATGGCTAATTATTTTGGAATATATTAAAATTATTGGCGAAAGAAATACCAGAGGGAGACCCACCAGGCAGCCACAAGCCTGGGGGCGCGCCCCTAGGGCTTGTGGTAATCCTGGCGGGCCTCCCGGGCCCATCTTCACCTATATGGTCACATTTGACCTAGAAAAAATTCAGAGGGAAAGTTTCGGGACGAAGCGCTGCCGTCTCGAGGCAGAACCTGGGCATGAGCACTTCTGCAATCTGGCGGAGCGATTCTGCCGGGGAAACTTCCTTCTAGGAGGGGGAAAATTGAAGCCCTCGTCACCACCAATGATCCTCTCATCGTGCGAGGACCAATCTTCATCAACATCTTCACCAGCACCATCTCAGCTCAAATCCTAGTTCATCTCTTGTATTCAATCTTTATCTCAAACCTCAAATTGGTACCTGTGAGTTGCTTGTAGTGTTGATTACAACTTGTAGTTGATGCTAGTTGGTTTATTTGGTGGAAGAGTATATGTTCAGATCCTTAATGATATTCAATACCTCTTTGATCTTGAACATGAATATCATTTGTGAGTAGTTATTTTTCTTTTGAGGACGTGGGAGAAGTCCGGTTATAAGTAATCTTGTGAATTTGGTATTCGTTCGATATTTTGATGATATGTATGTTGTTGCTTCCTTTAGTGGTGTCATGTGAACATTGAGAACATGACACTTCACCATCTTTGGGCCTAAGGGAAGGTATTGTGGAGTAGTAATTAGATGATGGGTTGCTCGAGTGACAAAATCTTAAACCCTATTTTATGCGCTATTCCGTAAGGGGCTGATTGGATCCCTATGTTTCATGCTATGGTTAGATTTATATTAGTGCTTCTTTTGTAGTTGTGAATGCTTGCGAGAGCGGGTAATCATAAGTGAGTGGCTTGTTCAATTAAGAATAGCACCCAAGCACCGGTTCATCCACATATCAAATTATCAAAATAATGAACGTGAATAAAAAAACATGATTAAAGTGACTAGATGAATTCTCATGTGTCCTCAAGAACCTTTGCTTGCCATAAGAGAAAGTTATGGCCTGTTATTTGCTATAAAAATGAAGTGGATACCTTGATGCACCTATGTTACTATTGGTACTTGGCACTTGTTATGAATTATCTTGCTATCTAAACATCTTTTACCGATAATTTTAGTGCTTGCAGAAAATACCTTGTTGAGAACCACTTGTCATTTCCTTCTGCTCCTCGTTGGGTTTGACACTCTTACTTATTTAAAGGACTATGATTGATCCCCTATACGTGTGGGTCATCAAGACTCTATTCCAGCGTCGTTGCCAGGGAATGAAGCACCTTGGGTAAGTGGAATTTGGTAAGGAAACATTTATACTACGTGTTGAACTTTACTGTCACATGCCATTATGGAAAACAATCCTTTGAGGGGTTTGTTAGGGGTATCTTCGGTACGTCTTCATTGTATCTATAATTTTTATTGTCCCATGCCAATATTGTTGGGGATATAACTATTTGAGTAAGCCGGCCAGGAGGGGCCGGGTTATGCAAATAGGACTAATCGTAAAGGAAGCCCAAGACCCAGCGTGAGGATGGCGGTTCATAGAGCTTAAGGCCCATAGAGACAAACCGCCGTAATGGCATGACTTGTAACATAAGGTAGAGGTAACTAGTCACCGAGCCGGACATTGTTTATGAGCCGGCCGGGACTCTGTAGGCCGGAGGGCGTCAACCCGTGTATATAAGGGAACGACCCGCCGGTGGCTTAGAGAGAGAGAGAACCAATCGAGAACCGGGCATAGCATATTTCGCTCCCTGGTCATCGAAACCTCAAGCAATACCAATCCAACTAGACGTAGGCCTTCCTTCACCGCAAGGGGCTGAACTAGTATAAACCTCGCGTGTGCTTTGTCCCGATTAACCCCTTTAAGCTTCCTAGTTGAGATGGCTCCACAATTAAGTCCTTGCAAGAGGACATCTGCCATGACAATTCCACGACAGTTGGCGCCCACCGTGGGGCCAGCGCACAGTGGATTTGAGTTTTTGAAGGGCAGCTTCGAAGGGCTCAAGGGATACGCAGTTGGCCGGATGACCAAGAGTCATCGCGGCAAGATCTATATCGACGACGAAGGCTGGGGCCCCGACGCCGGCTCAATTGAGTATGGGTACCGGCTCCCCTTTGGCGGAATTCACGTCTTCATCAGCCGGATTGGTGAGCCGGGCCCTGAGCCGGACAGCTGCACCCGTCCGAGCGAGCTCAGTGTGCGAAACCTGCCCGAGCTCAACCCGTCGTGAAGCGTCCCTTTGTGGGTTGCATCCACGGAGGTGAACTTTTTGAAGGATATGAAGGTGATGGTGAGCCGGCCGTCCTCTCTGATGGTGATTCGTCTGCCGGCTCAATAGATTCGCTGTATCAAGTTCAAGATGGTGTGGTTGGGGGCTGTTCCGATGGCAGCACTATTCCGGACCCCTCAGAGTCGCCAAACTGGGCAGGAGTCTTCATGGCTGGTACTCAACCCGTCCAAAATTCTACGGCTTCAACAGCGATAACGTCCGGGTTAGGAGCAGCCGGGGCAGGAGGCCCTGTGCGCTCACCGGCTCAGGTACTGATGGATCTCATGGATAAACTTATGGCCTTGTTAACTGCTACAGTCGTCCCTGCAAACCAATCTGAGCATGAGGCGGAGGTGGCACAGGTTTGCGATGAGATCACCCGGGCCAAGGAAACCTTAGAAGCTGAAGATGCTAGATTAGCCACAGAGCGGGCGGCTTTGGACGCACAGGAGCAGCAACTTCAGGGACAGGCCTTTCAGCTCACGTTGAGCTTAAATGCATCTAATGAGGTAATGAGGAGGAGACATCAGAAAACTCAGTCCCGTTTACCTCAGATTTATGATCCTCAGAATCTCTTTGCTACACCCGGGGCCGGCCCAAGTAACCCGCCAGGTGCAAATCAGTTTATGACATTCGGAGCGGGAGGCCCAGTCTAGCCTCCGGTGATGGCGCCTCTTCACGGCAATATGGCACCGCCCCATCACGTACCGATACCACAGGGTCACTTCTCCAACCCCATGGAGAACTTAATCGCAGCATCAGCACGTTTGGCGGCTCTCCCAGTAGATGGTGATGATCCGACAGCGGTGGAAACCCGGAGGATCAGGGAGCTTGTCCAAACAGCCCTGGCTCAGCAGGAGACCTACTCCTACAGCCGGGACAGGATTCACTCCACTCCTCCGCCTTGGTTAGCTCCGCCTCGTCAAAACCGGAGCCCGAGTTACAGTAGACACATGGAGTCAGAGGCCTCGTCAAGTAGCGCTCAGCGCCGGAACCAGCCCAGCGGGTATAACCCGGTTCAGGATCGGATACGTTAGGAGGACGAGCGGGCAGCTCAGCTAGCGGCTTAGCTAGCAGCCCAATAGGACTCACCGGCTTATCCGAAGACTTCCGTTGAGGAGGGTATTGCTACTAGAACCGGAGGAGTTCCTTGTATGGTACCGGCTCTACGTAATGTACGTCTGCCCAAGGAATTCAAGGGACCTCGAAAGGTGCCGAATTATATGGCCGATTTACAGCCTGGGGCATGGATTGAAAGTTACAAGATGTCCATGGAGCTGCTGGAGGTTAGTGATGAAGCGATGGCTAAATACTTCACCATGATGTTGGACGGAACGGCCCATTCTTGGTTAAAGGGTTTGCCACCCAATTCCATTAGTTCATGGGCGGAGCTAAAGGCCCGTTTCATCCAGAACTTCAAGGACACTTGCAAGAAGTCTATGTCGATTGTGGACCTGACAAATTGTAAGCATGAGGAAGGTGAATCTACGACTCATTGGGTGCCCCGGGTCAAAGATATAATACATTCGTCTAACAAGATGGATGCCGGTTCAGCAGTTCTCATGCTGGAGAAGAATTGCCGCTTTGAGCCTCTGAGATAGAAACTGGGGCGCCTGAAGCGTGATTGCAACGATATGGGGACGCTGATGGCGGCTTTAGTCAAGTATGCCGATTCTGATAGTACTAAGGATCTCGCGTCTGATGAGGAAAAGACAGGGAAGGGAAAGAAGAACGGTAATGGAAAGGGTCAGCGGCATAACCCGGCGAGTCAAGGAGGCAATAAGCGTAAAGCGGACGGTAACCGGAATTTGTGGCCAATGCACAGGGTAACAATCAGAAGCGCAAAGGAAAGCCACCCCCTCGGTTTGGCGGGTCAGGTCCGTCTCTTGAGCAACTACTCAATGAGCCCTGCCCGAAACACGGCACCCGGGAATGACCAGCGACTCATTTATGGAAGTATTGCGCAATCATGAAGGCTTTCAAGAATTCTAATACATTTGATGGCAATCAAGGCCCAGGCGGCGGCTCAGGAGCTGGCGGCTTTCATGGCCCGGGCGGTGGTTCAGGATCCGGTTTTCAGGGAAGTCAGGGTGGTTATAATCAACAGCAGTCTGGTCAAGGAGGTCAGCAGCAGCAGCAGTCGGGTTATCAAAGCCATCCAAAATAGCTAAATAGTGGGCAGTATCACGTGTTCACCACAAGTTTGTGTAAACGTGATTAGAAAGTTCATAGGAGGGCGGTGAATTCTGTTGAGCCGGCAGTCCCTTGTTACTTGAGGTGGTCGGAACAGCCTATTGTCTGGAGCAGTGAGGATCACCCTCCCCGGGTTGATAATCCGGGTCAACTGGCCCTGGTAGTGGCACCGCAGGTTGGTGGTTATAAATTTACTAAGGTGCTCATGGATGGAGGTAGCAGCATCAACATCCTCTATTACGAGACCTTTCGGCGCATGGGCTTAACCGACAAGAATTTAAAGACTTCCAACACCGTCTTCCATGGAGTGGTGCCTGGTAAGTCGGCGTATCCTGTGGGTAAAATCGAGCTAGAGGTGGCCTTTGGAGACGAGCATGATTCTAGGGCGGAAAAGTTAACTTTTGAAGTGGTCAAAATCAAGAGTCCATATCACGCTTTGTTTGGGCGGCCGGCTTATGCCAAGTTCATGGTGCGGCCGTGTTATGTTTATTTACAGCTCAAGATGCCGGGTTACAAGGTTACCATCACTGTGCATGGAAGCCGAAAGGTGGCCCTGGAATGCGAGGAAGGTGATGCGGCTTATGTCGAGTCTGTCTGTGCAGCAGAGGAGCTCAAATTTTATCAAGATAACGTTGACCCGGCAGATATGACCTCCCTCAAGAAGCCGACTATGGAGCATGACCCGGCCATGAAGTTTAAATCGGCTGCAGAGAGTAAGCTTGTTGATTTTACTCGGGGCGATTCGTCTAAGCAATTCAGCATCAGTGCCAACTTGGATCCTAAATAGGAAAGCGCGCTCATCGAGTTCATCCGTGAGAACTGGGATATCTTTGCATGGAAGCCTTCTGACATGTCGGGTGTACCGAGAGGACTCGCTGAGCACACTCTTAATATTGATCCGAAGTATAAGACGGTTAGGCAGTTTCTGTGGCAATTCAATGAGGAACGACGAAAAGTTATAGGAGAAGAGGTCGCCTGGCTCTTGGCGGCTGGGTTCATTGTCGAAGTTTTTCACCCGGAGTGGTTGGCTAACCCGGTGCTCGTGCTCAAGAAAAGCGACACCTGGCGGATGTGTGTGGATTACATAGACTTAAATAAAGCTTGTCCGGCTGATCCTTTCACTCTCCCCCGGATTGATCAAATCATTGATGCTACGGCGGGTTGTGCGCGTTTGAGCTTTTTGGATGCTTACTCTGGTTATCATCAGATCAAGATGGCAGTTAAGGACCAGGAGAAGACGGCTTTCATCACTCCGTTTGGAGCCTTCTGCTATGTGTCTATGCCTTTTGGGCTCAAGAGTGCCCAGGCGACTTATCAACGGTGTCTACAGAATTGTCTTCACAATCAGATTGGGCGCAATGTTCATGCTTATGTGGATGACATAGTGGTGAAATCTAGAGAGGCGGAAACCTTGATATCTGATCTCAGAGAAACCTTTGACAATCTCCGGGTTTACAAAATGATGCTTAACCCGGAGAAGTGTGTATTTGGTGTGCCTGCAGGCAAGCTTTTGGGATTCTTGGTCTCAAACAGGGGCATCGAGGCTAATCCGGAGAAGATTAAGGAAATCACTTCTTTGGCTAAACCGCCATGTATCAATGATGTTCAGCGATTGGCGGGCCGTGTTGCCGCCTTAAGCCGGTTCATAAGCCGGTTAGGTGAGAAGGCCCTACCGCTGTACCATCTGATGAAGAAGGTAGACACCTTTGTCTGGAGTAATGCTGCTAATACTGCTTTTGAGGATTTGAAGAGGCAGTTATCCGAGCCGCCAGTTCTTGCAGCTCCCATTGACAAAGAGCCTTTGCTGTTATATGTGGCTGCTAATTCATGAGCCGTCAGTGTGGGAATTGTGGTAGAGCACAAGGAGGCTGGTAAGGAACATCCGGTTCAACATACGGCCGGTTTATTATGTCAGTGAGGTACTCATCGAGTCAAAACAAAGATATCCTCATTGGCAGAAACTTGTTTACGGGGTGTTCATGGCAAGCCAGAAGCTGAAGCAATACTTCCAAGGTCACCGTATCACTGTAGTGAGTTCTGCCCCCTTGGGAGACATTATTCAGAACAGAGAGGCTACAGGACGAGTCACCAAGTGGGCCATCGAGCTCTGGCCTCATGGTCTGAAGTACGTACCACGCACTGCCATTAAGTCTCAAGCTTTGGTGGATTTCATCAATGGCTGGACAGAGCTACAGGCACCTGAGGAGAAGCCCGATAATACTTATTGGACTATTCACTTTGATGGGTCCAGACAGTTGAAAGGCTCGGGGGCTGGAGTCGTGTTAACTTCCCCTTGAGGTGACAAATTTTGTTATGTGCTCCGGCTTATGTTTCCTTGTACTAACAATGCAGCTGAGTACGAGGCCCTACTCCATGGTCTCTGGATGGCCAAAGAGATGAACTTGAGCCGGGTAAGATGCTTGGGAGACTCAGACCTTGTGGCTCAACAGGTGTCAGGCAAGTGGGACTCTAAAGATCCCCTTATGGCAGCTTACCGTCGTGAAGTCGATGCTGTGGCTGGGCATTTCAAGGGTTATGCGGTGGAACACATGGATCGAAGGAAGATTGAGGCGGCTGATGCCTTAAGCCGGCTGGGGTCTCAACGTAAGCCGGTGCCGCCTAACACCTTTCTTGATGTTTTGCATAATCCTTCTGTTAAGTTACCTACAGAGGAAGATCTGGCTATACCAGAACCGGAGGCACGGCTGGTGGCGGCTCTTCACGTTATCCCGGATTGGACAGTGCCTTATTTGGCTTACATGACCCGGGGAGAGTTGCCTGAAGATGAGACCTTGGCAAGACAAATCGCCCGGCGATCCAAGTCCATGACAATTGTCAATGGCGAGTTACATCACTGCAGCGTCACTGGAGTATTTCAACGTTGCGTGTCACCTACAGAGGGTCAGGAGATCCTTCATGAGATTCATGAAGGCGATTATGGTCATCACGCCGGCTCAAAATCTCTTGTGGCCAAAGCTTTCCGTCATGGGTTTTATTGGCTGACGGCTCATGCTGATGCAGAAGACCTGGTCAGTAAATGTGACGGATGTCAGAAATTCTTACGACGAGCCCATGTGCCCGCTCAAGAATAGAGGATGATTCC
This sequence comes from Triticum dicoccoides, assembly GCF_002162155.2. NCBI lineage: Eukaryota > Viridiplantae > Streptophyta > Magnoliopsida > Poales > Poaceae > Triticum > Triticum dicoccoides. The sequence continues at coordinate 724,358,199 of NC_041392.1, forward strand.
AATTACTTGGCCATTTGCAGTCTGGGGGCTTGATATGGTCGGGCCTTTCAAAAGGTCTAAGGATAAAAAGACGCACCTCTTTGTAGCGGTTGACAAGTTCACAAAGTGGGTGGAGGCGGAGCCAGTCAGTAAGTGTGATGCAGCCACAGCGGTCCAGTTTATGAAAAAGGTGATTTTTCGCTTTGGTTTTCCACACAGCATTATAACTGATAATGGCACTAACCTCTCCAAAGGAGCTATGGAAGAGTTCTGTCAACGAGAGCATATCCAGCATGACGTTTCAACTGTGGCTCACCCTCAATCCAATGGTCAAGCAGAACGAGCTAATCAAGAAATCTTGAGGGGTATCAAGCCCCGGCTCTTGGTCCCCTTGCAGCGGATGCCGGTTTGTTGGGTGGAGCAGTTACCTTCTGTACTTTGGAGCATCAATACTACATCTAACAGATCTGCGGGTTACACGCCTTTCTTTATGGTGTATGGAGCATAGGCGGTCCTGTCAAGTGACATCCATCATGACTCACCCCGTGTGGCGGCTTATGTTGAAGAAGACAATGAAAAAGCTCGGCAAGACGCACTTGACTTGTTAGATGAAGAGCGAGACTTGGCAATATCCTGCTCGGCGATTTACCAGCAAGACCTGCGCCGCTACCACAACCGCCGGGTTAGGTCCAGAACCTTTCAGGAAGGCGATTTAGTGCTCCGGCTCATCCAGGAGCAATCTGACATGCACAAGCTATCCCCTCCTTGGGAAGGACCTTTTGTGGTCAGCAAGAATCTGAACAACGGATCATACTACCTTATCGACCTTCGGGAGCATAAAGACTCACGTAAGTCGGAGGAGGAGACCCGTCGGCCATGGAATATCGCTCATCTTCTCCCTTATTATACTTGAGCCATCGGCTCTAATGTGTATATACTTATACTATGTATATTACATAAAGCAATAAAGCAGGACCTCTGTCCTTTTTTCCACTCCCAAAACGGTTTATGTGTTTTCTTTGTCAGGTGGTGGAGATAACCAAGGAAAAGTAGATCATATCTGAATCCGGCTTTCCTTTGGTCCGGCTTATGATCATATCTGAATCTTGCCGTGATCATTTGGGGGCTTCCTGTTCAAACATAGGTTGTATTCGTACCAAAGAGAATATAGCTGTCGATACCCACTTGATCGGCATACTGCCAAACCCACTTGGGGGCTTCTTGATCATATTTGAATCATAGCTTAACCCCTTTGGGTCTGATGTGGATCGTATTCGAATCAGCGTCATTAAACAACTCTTATGGTCACTTTGGGGCTTCCTGTTCAAACATAGGTCGTATTCGAACCAAAGAGAACATAGTTGTCGATACCCACTTGATCGGCATCGCCACAGCCACTGGGGGCTAACAGATTGTATCCGAATCTTAGCTCAACCCCTTTGGAACAGTTCACTGATCGTATCCGAATCAGAAACCCTTGAATTTTGTTCATCATATTTTACAAGTATCAACACTGGATATCTTGTGACCCTCTTGAAAATACAATGGAATACATTGCAATCCTCCAGGATTAATACTAGTTACATCAGGTTGTTAAGTACCAGGTGAACTTTTATGTGCCAATTTTCAGGAGTTAAACTTACCCTCAGGGGTTGGCTTATGTAAGCCGGAAAAGCAGCTGTAAGCATGGCAGGACAATGCAAGACATTTCTGCAAAGGACATAACAGATTCATATAAACTACAAAGTGCATAGTAACGGCGGCTTATGCAAGTATTAAGGGCCATAAGCATGCGCAAAGGCATAGCAAAACTCAAAGTATTTTCTACTCTGTTACAGGACTCCCCGAGTCTGAATGATGTGGCATTGTTTTTCTACAATGACATAAGAAGGTGGCGCCTGGCAATCTACTCTTGGGGATGACTTGAAGTTTCCGGGTTATCCTTCTCTGCCTCTCCGCCGGCTGCTTTGTCCTGGAAGGATGATGAGGCCCAGTCAATGCCACTCAAAGCCTCAAACTCAGCTTCATTATCTATTAAACCGATTGGGTCGACTTCAGGGGCAAAGGTGTGCTTACGGATTGGAGGAATCAAGCTGACATCATCATAATGCGGCGTGGGGATTCTCCGATTCTCCTTGTCATAACCCGGCTGACACTTGGTGAGGTCAGTGTCGTTTCCAATTTGAGTGGCCACAGGGTGTATATCCCTCACGCAGGTGGTGAAATCGTTTTCATCAAATGGAGTGCCATCCTCCTTTAAACTTGGATACCCAAGAGCGATGTCGGCCGGGTCTAGCTCTGGTAACCAGGCTTTGGCCCGACTCAAAGTGGCTATTGCTCCGGCTCTTGCTTGGGCCCGTCTCAACTCTTGAATCCGCTGAGGAAGTACAGCAAGCCGTTGTAACACATCTTGCAAGAGGTTGGGCACATCATTTGATAAGGCTACAACGGCCAAGGCACGTTGTGACCCGATGTACAGTTGCTCTACTAGAGTATACACTGCCTTCAATTTGATCAGCGTATTCTGCTTGAGGTTTGTGCTCCTGGGGCCTGTATTAGTAAGTATAAGGTAAACCTCAGGTAACAATTGAAGGAATATTTACAATATTTAATGCTTGCTTAAGATAACTTACCAAAGATCGTTGAGACCATCCGAGATATCTGGCGTCGTAAGCCGGTCAGTTCGGCTGTTGTATTTGCCAGTGACGCCTCTGCTATCTCGGCCCGAGTCACTAGTCCGGCCTTTTCGTCAGCCCAAATTTTCTTCTCCAACTCAAAATTTTTCTTCAGCTTCTCTTGTTCAGAGACGCTGAATTCAAATTTGGAGTTAGCTTTTTGAGTTTCAATCTCCTGAGCTGCCACGCGGTTCTTCAGGTCAACAATCCCGATTCAAATTGACTTATGATGGCCTGCATTGCACCGGATAGTAGTCAAGATTACGGTAAATAATATTAAGTCCCAAGCACTTTGCAAGCAAAGATACTTGGCACTTGGGGGCTAATGTATAACGAAGCTTTCTAAATTATTAATCCGGTCCTGGATATTAAGTCCCAAATACTTTGCAAGCAAAGATACTTGGCACTTGGGGGCTAATATGTATCGCAAGTTAAAGGTATTGTGTTACATCCGGTTTAAATATTTTTCTTTAAGCCGGGCAAGCAGCTCTAACAATTTTTCTAAGTCTACAACATATTTATTCATAAGCAATAGACTTGGGGGTTGATACAGTAAGTATGATTGAAAGTAAGGAAGCATAAGTCATACCTCAGATTTTTGCTGTATTTGCTTCACCATGTCAATTTCCAGGTCACGGCTGCTTTGCACCTGGTTGATATAGCCCGAGACTAACTTATTGATCCAGTGCCTAGTTCTTGTTTGTTGCATGTTTTTTGTTTCACAAATATCCTTATCAAACAAAGTCCAAAAGAGATACAATTTTGCAGATATTTATTTTTGAATATATGTGAATTTATGAAATACTAATCAATGCAAGATGGTGCTCGAGGGGCTCACTACCTATCAGGGCGCGCCTAGGGGGCAGGCGCGCCCATGTGGGTAGTGGGAACCTCACAAGGAGGTTGATGCCCGTCTTTCACCGCAAGAAAGATAATTTATGTATAAAAATACCCTCAAAATTTCAGCCCAATCCGAATTATGGATCTCCGAGAAATTAAGAAACAGTGAAAGGCCATAAAACAGGAACGCGAAACAGAAGAGAACAGAGAGATAGATGCAATCTCGGAGGGGCTCCTGCCCCTCCGCCGCCATGGCGGCCATGGACCAGAGGTGGAACTCTCCTCCCATCTAGGCGGAGGCCAAGGAACAAGAAGAAGAAGGAGGGGCTTTCTCCCCCTCTCTCCCGGTGGCGCCGGAATGCTGCCTGGGCCATCACTGCGACGGCAATGTACACCAAAAACTTCGTCGCCGTCATCACCAACTCTTTCCTCCTCTATGCAGCAGTGTAACACCTCTTCTCCCCGATGTAATATCTAATTAAACATGGTGCTTAATGCATCATATTATTATGCAATGATGTGTTGCCATCCTATGATATTTGAGTACATCTGTTTTGTCAAATGGGTTGATTGATGATCGTGATTGATATGTGTTGTATATTCTATTTAGGTGTTGTCCTGTGGTGCCCTCCGTGTCGCACAAGCGTGAGGGATTCCCGTTGTAGGGTGTTGCAACACATTCATGATTTGCTTATGGTGGGTGGCGTGAGTGACGGAAACACATGCCCGAGTAAGTGCACTACTAGGGAAAAGCCTAGCAGCAGCGCGGGTTTTAGGACTGTCAGTAGCGCGGGCAGGAGCGCTACTGGTACGGCGCTACAGCTAAAGGTTAGCAGTAGCATTGGTTAACCCACGCTACTGCTACACCGACTTAGTAGTAGCGCTTTCTCGACGCGGCGCTACTGGTAATTACTAGTAGCGCTTCTCCCAGCCCGCACTACTACTATTATTCTGTATTTTATTTCTTTTTTATTTCATGTTGTATTCATACACCTCTATACAAGTTTTCATACATCAGCAATTTAGAGATTGTTTTTACATCATAATGAGTTATTACATCATTGGGTGAAAGAACCTTGGACTAGTTTCAAGTGAATGTACATCCACTTGAAACTAATATGCGATTCTTTCACGCAATGATATAATAAATATCATCATCATATCATTAACAACTCATCATCATAATACATCATTGTCATATAACATCTCCTCATGATCATCGTTTTCATCGATGAGACATCACATAGCAAGTTGTCACTAGTCATAATCACAACTACTCCTCATCATCAACTCTAACACATTGTACCACATAATAAACATATTGTACCTCATAGGACCTACTACATTCTCTTAGGACCTACTATATTCTCTAAGGTAAAATAGCAAAAAACAGGTTAGCCCCTGGCACTCCATTATGGAGAATGCAGATTATCCTGTCTCCAATTCTTGCCTTTCGCTTAACGTTGCTTCCAAGAACCTCCTTACGAATGTCCAAACATTTTTTCCACTCTTTGATTAGCATGTGTTCACCGGTTTCAGAAATCCGATATGCACAGGTGAGATCCGTAGGATGACCTGGCTGTATGATCAGAACTTCAAGGCGACAATTGTAATACATCAGATGAGACACACAATCCATCGGGATTTTCTGTTGAAAAACATAGTAATAACTTCATAGTTAGCAATGATGTACTAGTTTTATAAGTATGCAAAAGATGCACATATGTCGTAATAGTAAAAAATCTTACCAGGGTATCTCCATAGAAGTTATCGTGGTTCAACACTTGCACTAGTGGCACGTATTCACCATAATTTGGAGGAGTTCGATAATAGGTATTGTAATTCTCAAAGAAAGTACAAAATGCGATCAAATGATTTTTCTCCTTATAAGTTAATTCGGAGCCATCGGTCTAGTGGGTTTTGTTTACCATCTTCCGTACATTCTTTGAAGAATGAAAATAAGCTGTCAATGGAAATAAGCTGTCAACTATTTTGAAATAAACAATATAAATTAGTTCATAACTATGTTTGAGAAACTCACATAGCGGTAGAATCGGAAGCGTATCAACAAGGACCCAAATGTCCATATTGTTTTGCTCGATGTCAGGATCACCAAGATCCATGGTGACAATCATACCCTCAGAAAAACCATACATTTTGCAAAGTGCTTCCCAATTTTAGCAACCAAAATGGGTTATGCTCCGAGAATTGTACAGATTTACTTCAAAATCCATATATTGATGGGTCCTTATGTGTATTTTCTTTGTTTCAAAATTTTCATGGTCTTCAAAACCCATCCTCTCCAAGACATAGCGTCTTGCATGGCATGGGATAAGCAAGTCGAATTATAAAATATGAAAATTAGACGTTGAAATAGTTGAAGTCGTGCTTAATTACGAAAAAAACACTTGTCGTCGTTGCCTACCGTTTCAACGTCGAAGGTCTCCTCGAGCTTAATGCTGAAGCGCCGATCATCGTCCAGGTGAGGGAACCTGTCGCATAGACCTCGATCATCGTGGCACCAGCTGCACTCCCCCGGGAGACTTTCTTCATCCGAGTACGACATTTCCTACGTTCATAATTCAAAGATTAAACTTGTACAATTAAATATATGTACTAAAAAACCTAAATTAGATCATTATTTTTCGAGAAAATCCAAGCCACTCGATATTTCCTACATATTCTAACATAGGCCACTCGGAGGTGTAAGCTGAACATGACCGGCCACTTGGGCAACCACGTATCCTATTTGAGGAACACAGGATATACATGTTTTTATCTACATCATATATATCTTATAGGACTCATATTGACACGGAGATTTGGCTGGTCTCACCTCGAGGTTGGAGGGGGTCGGTGACGGGGACGACGGTGGGGATGATGGAGGGGCTCCTTGATTTCTACAAAAGCAAAAACCCTATAAGTTATCACTAATACATCCCGAATAATTGCTTAAAATAAAAAAATAACAACAAATATGACATGTTCAACTAGTTCTATTAATTCAACTAGTTCTTACTAAATATAAACTTACTATAAATAGAAAAGACGAGTTCTTTCTAAAAATAAAGTACTTCAACTAGTTATATTAATTTTCTTACTAAAAATACATTAGTTCTATTAATTCAACTAGTTTATTAATCTACTTACTAAATAAACTAGTTCTATTAATCACTTAATATAAATAAACTAGTTATATTAATCACTTACTAAATAAACTATTTCTATTAAACACTTGCTAAAAATTCTACTACCCTAGTTCTACCCTAAATTTTCTTACTTCTATTTTATTCAAAACACCTAAAATAGTCAAAAAAATATTCTATTAAAAAACCTACATTCTACAATGTCTACATTCTAAAATCTACATTTAAATTACCTACAATTTGCAGGAACAGAAACAAGGG
>NC_041392.1:724365363-724383272 GCF_002162155.2 Triticum dicoccoides
GAGGAGGAGGTGGGAGGGGCGGTAGGAGAAGGGTTGTCGGCGGAGGAGGGAGGAGGGGGCGGCCGAAGGAGGAGGAAGGAGGGGGCGGCCGGAGGCGGAGGGAGGAGGGCGCGGTGGGAGGAGGAGGGAGGAGGGTGCGGTGGGAGGAGGAGTGAGGGAAGGAGGGAGTACCTCGGTGGAGGACGGACGACGGGTATCGGCGCGGGCGAGAGTGACTGAGAGGGAGAGTGACTGAGAGAGGGTCGGCCGCTTGGGGAGGATAAGGTTGGGTTAGTAGTAGCGTGTGTGCGAGAAAAGCGCTACGGCTAAGGAGAATAGCAGTAGCGCTGGGCGAGGATACGCGCTACTGCTAAGTTGGCCTAGCCATGTGCGCCAAGTTCAAACATAGCAGCAGCGCTTTTTGCTAGGACGCGCTACAACTAAAGTTATAGCAGTAGCGCGTTTATTTACGGGCGCTGCTACTAAGTAGCAGTAGCGCATGATTTTGTCCAGGGCTGCTGCTAAGATGTTGTGTATAAGGTTTTCCCTAGTAGTGGTGGGTTGTTGTGTATGGGATTAACAGGACTTTTTACTTAATGCTACGGTTGGGTCTTACCTTAATGATCTTTGGTAGTTGCGGATGCTTCCTAGAGTTCCAATCATAAGGGCATATGATCCAAGTACGGAAAGTATGTTAGCTCATGCCTCTCCCTCATATAAAATTGCAATAATGATTACAGGTCTAGTTATCTATTGCCTAGGGAGAAAATCCTTCTCTTGTGTTACCAAAGCTATCTAATAAACGACTAACTTTTATTATCTTGCAAATTACTCATAGTTTTATTTCTGCTAAGTACTTCTACTTTTATTCTTTCAACCTATCCTTACACCAACAAAATAGTTTCATACTTGTTCTAGGTAAAGCGAACATTAAGTGTGCGTAGAGTTGTATCGGCGGTCGACAGAACTTCAAGGGAATATAAATTCTACCTTTAGCTCCTCGTTGGGTTCGACACTCTTATTTATCAAAAAAGCTACAATTGATCCCCTATACTTGTGGGTTATTAATCTTCACCTCGACTGGAAGCACAAAGAGATGCCCCTCAACCTACTGCACCTATTGGAAATATATATTATGAGATTCCTTCGGGTATTGTAGAGAAACTGCTAGCTAATCCTTTTGTATGAGATGGAACGGTACATCCTGATATGCACTTGATATATGTAGATGAAATTTGTGGATTGTTTAAGCTTATAGGTTTATCCAAAAGGGAGTTAAGAAGAAGGTATTCCCTTTATGTTTGGAGGGACAGGCATCGACATGGTATAGGCTATGTGATGATATTGGAACGTGGGATTGGAACCGATTGAAATTGGAATTTCATTAGAAGTTTTATCCTATGCATCTAGTTTATCGTGATCTGAATTAAGCATATATTTTTTGGCCTTGTGGAGGAGAAGGTATCACTCAAGCTTGGGGGAGCCTTAAGTACATGATGTACAGATGCCCCAATCATGAGCTCTCAATAGAAATTATCATACAGAATTGTTATGAGCGGTTTTCTCATAATGATAAAACATGCTCGATTATTTTTATGAAGAAAACTATTGAGTTCAAATGGGGTCCTCTGGAGAGAATTGAACGCAATTCTGAAGATTGAGATCTCGACAAAGGTAAAGAGTCGGGTATAAATCTTGAGTTCGATTGTGTTAAATATTTTATGAAAACCGATGCTTTTCATAAGTTTAGTGCTAAATATGCACTTGACTTTGAGATAGTAGCTACATTTTGTGAATCTTTTGCTACTCATGTTGATCTCCCTAAGGAGAAGTGGTTTAAATATCATCCCGCTGTTAAAGAAAATATAGAGGAACCCACTATATAGTAAAAATATGAAACTATCATTTACATTGTTGATCCAGTTGTGCCTACTGCTTACATTGAGAAACCTCCTTTTACCGTTAGGATTAAGGAACATGCTACAGCTACAGTTGTGGTTAATAAAAGTAATATTAGAACACCTAGACTCTCTGAACAAATTTAGGTTGAACATAATATTGCAATGGTTAAAGATCTCTTGGTGGATAATGTTAATGGACATGCTATTTATTTTTGCGATGATGCTGCAAGAATTGCTAAATCCGATAGAAATGAACGCGATAAGCTAGATAAGAATAAACTCGTAGTGGGCATGCCTGTTGTTTTTGTTAAAATTTGAGAGCATTGCTATCATGGTTTTTGTGACATGGGTGATAGTGTTAGTGCTATTCCGTTTACTCTATATCAAGAAGTTATGGATGATATTGCACCTGTTGAGATAGAAGATACTTATGTCACTATTATGCTAGCAAATAGAGATACTATTGCACTGCTTGGGATTGTTCGAAATGTTAAAGTCTTGTGTGGTAAGATCAAATACCCTATTGACTTCTTATTATTTGGTTCACAACAAGATAATTTTTGTCCCATTATATTTGGTAGACCTTTCTTCAATATCGTTAATGCTGAAATTGATTTTGTTAAAGAAAAGTTTAGAGTTAAATTTGATGGTGTATCTCATGATTTCAATTTCTCTAAGTTTAATAGACAACCAGATGAAAAAGAATTGTCTAATAAATATGAAAATATTGGTCTTGCTTCTATTGTTGTTCCTCCTACCGATCCTTTAGAACAATATTTGCTAGACCATGAAAATGATATTCATATGAATGAAAAAATGATATAGATAAGATATTCTTTGATCAAGCACCTATCCTTAAACATAACTTGCCTGTTGAAACTCTTGGGGACCCACTTCCACCAAAGAGTGATCCCTTGTCTGAATTGAAGCAATTACCTAACACATTGGAATATGCTTATCTTGATGAAAAGAAGATATATCTTGTTATTATTAGTGCTAACCTTTCAGAGCATGAAGAAAAGAGATTACTAAAAACTTTGAAGAAGCATCGTGCTACTATTGGATATACTCTTCATGATCTTAAGGGATTAGTCCCACTCTATGTCAGCACAAGATTAATATGGAGCCCGATGCTAAGCCATTTGTTGAGCATCAACAATGGTTGAATCCTAAGATGAAGGATGTGGTAAAAACTAAAATATTAAAGCTTCAGGAGGCAGGTAAAATATATGTCATAGCTGATAGTAGATAGGTAATTCTTGTTCATTGTGTCCCTGAGAAAGGAGGCTTTACCGTTGTTCCTGATGATAAAAATGAACTTATTCCACAAAGAATTGTAATTGGTTATAGGATTGTAATTGATTTTGGGAAGTTAAATAAAGCTACTAGAACAGATCATTACCCCTTGCCTTTTATTGATCAAATGTTATAAAGATTGTCTAAGCATACAAACTTCTGTTTTCTTGATGGATATTTTGGTTCCTCTCAAATACATGTGTCAAAGGAAGATCAACAGAGAACTATGTTTACTTGTCCTTTTGAACTTATGTTTATAGATATATAACTTTTGGAACTCTCTCTCTCTCTATATATATATATCTATCTATCTATCTATCTATATATCTCTCTCTCAAGCCTTCAATCACACAAGTCTAAAATAGAGATTCATCTCAGTTGGAGAATCAGTGAAATCACTGAATATCGTCGGGATCTCGTCCTGACACTCATTTAGACAAGCTATGTAATGTCTAAATACCCATAACCCACATATAAACGACCAATGGACTAGTAATTTAAATTTGTTGATGACATGTATAAATGACATGCGGACTACATGTACTAATAAACTACTAATGGGTAAACTCATAGTATATCTAAAGTTTAATTAAATTATATATATTGACATAATGGCATAAGGGAAACAACAAGTCTATGTAGAATCCGGTGTTTTTGGAAAAAGACACGACTATTTAGTCTCATAGGTCTAATGAACTAAAAATGATTAAAGAGATTCCCTTACAAATGTTGTGATATTTAAATTAAAAGATAAATTATTACAGTAACATTGAAAAAACTGCACAACTTTGTCTATAGTCGGTTTTTTAAGCTTATGCTCTGATTCCTCTCTATTTTTGCCATTGGTTCGATTTAGATTTTCGTGGAATCCCAGTGGGTACCAATGGGATTTTGGCCCGAGTCAATCTTAGCCATTCCAGAACTAGCTAAGCATATGAGTACACATATATTTCCACAACTTTTGACATATTTGCCATGGCCTAGGATAGGGAATTTTTTTCCTGCTCATCAAACAGTGTATCAATCGAATAAGTGCCTCTCTGATTCAAAGGATTTTCATAGGAATTTTGAAGGATTAGAATTCTTAGGATTTGTGCTACATTAATCTTTTTTTGTTGGATTGAATCTCATAAGATTTTTTTCCAAAGGAATCATTTGTCTTTCGAATTTTCATGACATCAAACTACGTTCTCACAAAAAAAAATGTTTATTTCTTGTTTCTGTGTACTTAGAATTCTATGAATCAAACTGGCCTAAACATTATTTTATCATGAAACTGAACATTATCATGACTGTGGAGGAGAAGGTATCACTCAAGCTTGGGGGAGCCTTAAGTACATGATGTACAGATGCCCCAATCATGAGCTCTCAATAGAAATTATCATACAGAATTGTTATGAGCGGTTTTCTCATAATGATAAAACATGCTCGATTATTTTTATGAAGAAAACTATTGAGTTCAAATGGGGTCCTCTGGAGAGAATTGAACGCAATTCTGAAGATTGAGATCTCGACAAAGGTAAAGAGTCGGGTATAAATCTTGAGTTCGATTGTGTTAAATATTTTATGAAAACCGATGCTTTTCATAAGTTTAGTGCTAAATATGGACTTGACTTTGAGATAGTAGCTACATTTTGTGAATCTTTTGCTACTCATGTTGATCTCCCTAAGGAGAAGTGGTTTAAATATCATCCCGCTGTTAAAGAAAATATAGAGGAACCCACTATATAGTAAAAATATGAAACTATCATTTACATTGTTGATCCAGTTGTGCCTACTGCTTACATTGAGAAACCTCCTTTTACCGTTAGGATTAAGGAACATGCTACAGCTACAGTTGTGGTTAATAAAAGTAATATTAGAACACCTAGACTCTCTGAACAAATTTAGGTTGAACATAATATTGCAATGGTTAAAGATCTCTTGGTGGATAATGTTAATGGACATGCTATTTATTTTTGCGATGATGCTGCAAGAATTGCTAAATCCGATAGAAATGAACGCGATAAGCTAGATAAGAATAAACTCGTAGTGGGCATGCCTGTTGTTTTTGTTAAAATTTGAGAGCATTGCTATCATGGTTTTTGTGACATGGGTGATAGTGTTAGTGCTATTCCGTTTACTCTATATCAAGAAGTTATGGATGATATTGCACCTGTTGAGATAGAAGATACTTATGTCACTATTATGCTAGCAAATAGAGATACTATTGCACTGCTTGGGATTGTTCGAAATGTTAAAGTCTTGTGTGGTAAGATCAAATACCCTATTGACTTCTTATTATTTGGTTCACAACAAGATAATTTTTGTCCCATTATATTTGGTAGACCTTTCTTCAATATCGTTAATGCTGAAATTGATTTTGTTAAAGAAAAGTTTAGAGTTAAATTTGATGGTGTATCTCATGATTTCAATTTCTCTAAGTTTAATAGACAACCAGATGAAAAAGAATTGTCTAATAAATATGAAAATATTGGTCTTGCTTCTATTGTTGTTCCTCCTACCGATCCTTTAGAACAATATTTGCTAGACCATGAAAATGATATTCATATGAATGAAAAAATGATATAGATAAGATATTCTTTGATCAAGCACCTATCCTTAAACATAACTTGCCTGTTGAAACTCTTGGGGACCCACTTCCACCAAAGAGTGATCCCTTGTCTGAATTGAAGCAATTACCTAACACATTGGAATATGCTTATCTTGATGAAAAGAAGATATATCTTGTTATTATTAGTGCTAACCTTTCAGAGCATGAAGAAAAGAGATTACTAAAAACTTTGAAGAAGCATCGTGCTACTATTGGATATACTCTTCATGATCTTAAGGGATTAGTCCCACTCTATGTCAGCACAAGATTAATATGGAGCCCGATGCTAAGCCATTTGTTGAGCATCAACAATGGTTGAATCCTAAGATGAAGGATGTGGTAAAAACTAAAATATTAAAGCTTCAGGAGGCAGGTAAAATATATGTCATAGCTGATAGTAGATAGGTAATTCTTGTTCATTGTGTCCCTGAGAAAGGAGGCTTTACCGTTGTTCCTGATGATAAAAATGAACTTATTCCACAAAGAATTGTAATTGGTTATAGGATTGTAATTGATTTTGGGAAGTTAAATAAAGCTACTAGAACAGATCATTACCCCTTGCCTTTTATTGATCAAATGTTATAAAGATTGTCTAAGCATACAAACTTCTGTTTTCTTGATGGATATTTTGGTTCCTCTCAAATACATGTGTCAAAGGAAGATCAACAGAGAACTATGTTTACTTGTCCTTTTGAACTTATGTTTATAGATATATAACTTTTGGAACTCTCTCTCTCTATATATATATATATCTATCTATCTATCTATCTATATATCTCTCTCTCAAGCCTTCAATCACACAAGTCTAAAATAGAGATTCATCTCAGTTGGAGAATCAGTGAAATCACTGAATATCGTCGGGATCTCGTCCTGACACTCATTTAGACAAGCTATGTAATGTCTAAATACCCATAACCCACATATAAACGACCAATGGACTAGTAATTTAAATTTGTTGATGACATGTATAAATGACATGCGGACTACATGTACTAATAAACTACTAATGGGTAAACTCATAGTATATCTAAAGTTTAATTAAATTATATATATTGACATAATGGCATAAGGGAAACAACAAGTCTATGTAGAATCCGGTGTTTTTGGAAAAAGACACGACTATTTAGTCTCATAAGTCTAATGAACTAAAAATGATTAAAGAGATTCCCTTACAAATGTTGTGATATTTAAATTAAAAGATAAATTATTACAGTAACATTGAAAAAACTGCACAACTTTGTCTATAGTCGGTTTTTTAAGCTTATGCTCTGATTCCTCTCTATTTTTGCCATTGGTTCGATTTAGATTTTCGTGGAATCCCAGTGGGTACCAATGGGATTTTGGCCCGAGTCAATCTTAGCCATTCCAGAACTAGCTAAGCATATGAGTACACATATATTTCCACAACTTTTGACATATTTGCCATGGCCTAGGATAGGGAATTTTTTTCCTGCTCATCAAACAGTGTATCAATCGAATAAGTGCCTCTCTGATTCAAAGGATTTTCATAGGAATTTTGAAGGATTAGAATTCTTAGGATTTGTGCTACATTAATCTTTTTTTGTTGGATTGAATCTCATAAGATTTTTTTCCAAAGGAATCATTTGTCTTTCGAATTTTCATGACATCAAACTACGTTCTCACAAAAAAAAATGTTTATTTCTTGTTTCTGTGTACTTAGAATTCTATGAATCAAACTGGCCTAAACATTATTTTATCATGAAACTGAACATTATCATGACTGTGTAATTAGCGAGGTCCAACAGCGAAGACACGTTTCACGTGTTTTGTAGGTGCCCAAGAGCTGTTGACCTGTGGCAAGCCATGGCGCAAGTTTGGCGGATACCTGATGTTAAATCAATCCGCAATACAGGACCAGAGTGGCTCCTGAATCTCATCGCGGTGTGTGACGAGGGTGACCGCCTCAGAGTCCTCATGCTTATGTGGAGGTGCTGGAACATGCGTAACGAGATCCAACATGACAAGACACCGCCGCCCATGGAGGTGTCCCGACGGTTCCTTCAAAGCTACATCACCTCACTGTTGGGGACCCAACAATACCCGGCCGGGGACTGGGATAAGGGAAAGATGGTCATCCAACTAGAGGGAGCGGAGCAGCCAATATCGCATGTGGACGTTGGCTGAAAGTCTCAGTGCAAGTGGAGCCCGCCTTCGTAAGGTTGGGCGAAGCTCAACGTGGATGGGTCATTCACACACGAGGATGGAAGCACCGGTGCCGGCATGCTCTTGCGTGGGCACGACAGCGCCATCATTTTCTCTGCATGCCGTTCGCTTCGGTCATGCTTGGACCCATTGCACGCTGAGTTGGCTGGCTGCACGGAGGGACTCGGCCTAGCTTTGCAGTGGACGGAGTTGCCGATTATCCTGGAGTGTGGCAGTATGCAGGCCGTGCAGATGATCAAGGCAAAAGGACCGGATCATTCCCAGCACGCGATGGTGGTCTCAGAAGTAAAGAGTCTAATGGGTATAAGGGAGTGTTGTGTTACTCACATCTCTAGAGAGCAAAATAATGTTAGTCATGTGTTAGCAAACTTCGGTCGAACGGACAACCGTACTGTTGTCTGGCTCCGCTCTAGACCTGCTAATGTCCATAGTCTGTGTAGGGATGAATTCGTGTGCTCTTGAGTAATACTCCCTCCGTTTTTTTAGTCTGCATATAAGATCTAATCAAAGTCAAACTTTGTAAAGTTTGACCAAGTTTATAGAGAAAAATATCAACATCTACGATATTAAAGCTATATGGTATGAAAATTAATTTCACGATGCATCTAACAACGTTGATTTCATATTGTGGATCTTGATATTTTTTCATGTAAACCTAGTCAAAGTTAACAATGTTTGACTTTGACCAAATTTTATATGCAGACTGAAAAAACAGAGGGAGTACAATCTTTTACCCCCGCAAAAAATTTAGCCGTGTTGAAAATTCAAAAATGTGCATGGGTTAATTATTTTTGTGGCAACCAAGGATTTGGTAGACGTGGAACACCAACGACCGCGCTCCTTTATCTAAAAAATAGTCCACCTCGTGTTCCACGCGAGAGTGACGCCAGGTAATATTAAAGTAAAGCTAATAATTTCAACAGTATATGATTTCGTAGAAAAAAACAGTATAGAAGATAAGCTGGGGCAACTGCCATGACGGTCTATTTAAACCAAGGTCGGATTGTAGCTGAGCACATAAAAAAATCGCGAACCAACCTCCGTTTGAGATGGTTAGGTGGACAGTGGTATCCCCAATCTATCAGGGTTCAAATCCTGGTGCTCGTATTTATTCTGAATTTATTTCAGCAAATTCCGACGATACGTTTTCAGTGGGAGGAGACGTTCCCGTCGACTACGAGGTACCTATGGTGATACGCCGGTCAGTTGTGCGTTCATAGGGATAAGTGTATGCGCATTTATATGAGCGCTTGCGTCTGTACTGTGTTCCAAAAAAATACAAAAAAATCCACCTCGCGCTCCACGCGAGGGTGACGCCATATTATTATAAGTAATAAAGTAATACTACTATCAACTTCAGCCATGGCACGGTCTATTTAAACCCCGCTCTCGCTCACATCAGATAGTACGGACATGAGATTAGGTCAAGGTGAGCAGAGAAAAAACAGCCGGTGATCGATCCGAGACACGAAAAACAATGGCCGCCCAGGCACCGGCGATCGAGGTTCCCACTGATGCCGAGCTGCTGCAGGCTCAGGCCGACCTGTGGCGCCACACCCTCTACTACCTCACCTCCATGGGGCTCCGCTGCGCCGTCAAGCTCGGCATCCCGACAGCCATGCACAAACTCGGCGGGGTCACCTCGCTGCCCGACCTGGCGGCCGCACTGTCCATCCCCGCAAGCAAGCACCCGTTCCTCGCCCGCCTGATGCGCGCGCTGGTCACCTCTGGCGTCTTCGCCGCCGGCGGCAGTGACGATTCCGGGGCGGAGCTCTTCCGCCTCAACCCCCTTTCCCGTGTCCTGGTGGACGACGTGGTCGCGGACGAGCACCACAGCCAGACGTCCTTCGTGCTCGCCGGGACGTCCCCGCACTACATGGAGGCCGCGCTGGGGATGGCCGACTGGTTCAAGAAGGACGTCGCCGGACCGGTGCCGTCCGTGTTCGAGGACGTGCATAGCGCGTCCCTTTTCGACGAGAGCACCGCGGCCTTGGACCCGGAGCTCGACGCGCTGGTCACCGAAGGTCTCGAAGCCCACGACAACCTGGGGATCGGCACCATCATGCGTGAGTGCCATGACCTCTTTAAGGGGCTCGAGTCTCTGACAGACTGCTGTGGTGGAGACGGAAAGACGGCGAGGGCCATCGCCAAGGCCCACCCGCACGTCAAGTGCACCGTGCTGGATCTCCCCAAGGTTATCGAAAAAACTCCATCCGACTGCGTAGTCAACTATGTCGCCGGTGACCTCTTCCACACCGTCCCAAAGGCCCAGGCCGTGATGCTCAAGGTACGTACTTTCGTTGTTCCATGAATGTATTATAGTATGTGAATCGATGGAAAGGGCACATTAATTTTTCTTCTAGTAGTACTATAATTTATTTATTCTTCACCACTGCACTCAAAACAAATAAATCTAATCTTGTACTACGGTAGTGGAGTATAATTTCAGACTCAACTGAGGCTAACAAGGCTACATATATATATACTCTTTGTACGTAGCTTGTGCTGCACCACTGGAGTGACGACGATTGTGTGAAGATCCTAACCCAGTGTAAGAATGCCATTCCTTCCCGTCAAGGAGGAGGGAAGGTGATTGTCATTGACATTGTGGTCGAACCATCACTAGGACCTGTCATGTTTGAGGCCCAGACTCTCATGGACTTGCTCATGCTTGTCTTCACCAGAGGCCGTCAACGTAGCGAAAATGACTGGCGTGACCTCTTCATGAAAGCAGGCTTCACCGACTACAAAATTATCAAGAAACTCGGTGCACGAGGCGTCATCGAGGTCTACAAGTGAAGCCTTTCTCAAAAGTTTATCCAAAAGGCTTACTCCGTCTAAAGTACCCTTGCAGTGTGTTTTGTTTATGTACGGATGGTGTGCTCCAATGAAGAAAAATAAAGGGAGTTCCTTATGTTTGGAAGGATATTATCATGTAACAGCTTCAGTGACAAGCTTGTAATTTCTATCATCTTTAATTTGTATCGTTCCCTCTTTGAAGTATTAAATAATAAGTCTGTTTGTGTCTGTATATTGATATAATGACTGTAGTAGAAGAATTGTGCCAGTAGTAGAAGAATAATTCAATAAAATGTTTGGCATACAATCCTTGAATAACAAGCATGATTGCAATGTTGTTAGTATGCTTTCTATGAATATCCATAATACTAATGATTATTGCACTAGTCATGATAAAAAGGTTTTTTATAAACATGTCAATTTCTGTGGAGTGCATAAACTTTGTGAAGACATGCCATTTAGGGATGATAGATTTTGTAAGAAGCATAAACATGAAAAAAAAAACAATTGGTGGCTTGTGCTGCACCACTGGAGTGACGACGATTGTGTGAAGATCCTAACCCAGTGTAAGAATGCCATTGTGGTCGAACCATCACTAGGACCTATCATGTTTGAGGCCCAAACTCTGATGGACTTGCTCATGCTTGTGTTCACGAGAGGCCGTCAACGTAGCGAAAATGACTGGCGTGAGCTCTTCATGAAAGCAGGGTTCACCGACTACAAAATTATCAAGAAACTCGGTGCACGAGGTGTCATCGAGGTCTACAAGTGAAGGCTTTCTCAAAAGTTTATCCAAAAGGTGTACTCTGTCTGAAGTACCCTTGCAGTGTGTTTTTTTTTATGCACGGATGGTGTGCTCGGATGAAGAAAAATAAAGGGAGTTCCATATGTTTGCAAGGATATTATCATGTAACAACTTCAGTGACAAGCTTGTAATTTCTATCATCTTTAATTCTATCATTTCCTTTCTGATGTATTAAATAATAAGTCTGTTTGTGTATGTATACTGATATAATGACTGTGCTTCTTTGTCGCGTGCATGCTCATTATGCTTCCAAATACAAGAGCCGTTGGCGGAATAAGTATGACCGGCATGAGCTCTTCACGAAAACAGGGTACAATATTGACTACGAGATTATCAAGTGGGAGCATGAGATGTCTTCCAGGTCTATCAATGAATGGTTCCACAAAAGTTTATGATATATATCCAGCAAGACGTACGTACTCTTAAAAACCTTTGAAGTTTGCTTTGTTTATATATGGATGATGTGATCTAATGAAGAAAAATAAATGGAGTTCCTTACACTCACAAGGTTATTATCATATAATTGCCTGGTTGACAAGCTTGGACTTTTATTAGTATCTGTGCATCATTCCCTTTTAAAAAAAATCATTCCCTTTTAGAAGCATTATATAATTGGTGGTTTGTGTTATCGTGTATGCTCTACCAGGACCTATACATTGATGTTTGATATAAGAGCAAGTCCAATGGCCACATGCTCTCGAAAGACAAAAATATTTTGCCTTCTATTCATGGAAAAACGAGAAGTGTATCAGGAGAAGGCTACTCATATCACAAAAATCCACGAAGTTCATTATGGCTACTCCTGTCCTTTCCCATGTATTCATGAACCAGTAACATGGGAAGGCAATGATGTAACCAAAGAAAATGATAAGAGTTGTATAGAGAGACACTATGGTGACAAATGTTTCGTTTCCAAGTTATAAATCTGATATATAATGCTTTCGTTTAATTGAACTGGTTGAGTTCCCTTACCTTTTCAGATGCATTAGAACATATGTGACATTTTAGTGATATTATCCTTCTTTTTGAGGAAAAAATCCATGGTCATATACTTACTAAAATTTGCTCTTACAAAAATATGAAATCACATAAGTCCTCCAAGAAATTTGTGTAGTCTTTCTTCTGCATTCGCCGGCGGTGCTCCTTGAGCATAGCTTGTTGCCGCCTCTGGATCTCCATTTTGTCGGAGCAAAACCTTGTAGGAACACAGCAGTTTGTACAGGCAGCAATCGAGAAGTCGTTCATGTAGACTAGAAGGTGTAGATGAACGCGATATGGAAAGATCGTCGGCCTAATGCAGCTTGCATTGAGGAGGACTAGAAGACAATCCCTGAGATTTTAAATATTGTTTTTTGTGGCTTTGTGGTATGGTCCGAGCTATAGCTATGTCATATGTTACAGAAACTACTTATAATAGTGTTTTCAAAGTAAAAAAAATACTAACACAAAACATGTGTCAAGTAATGACCAAAAAGAATCAGTCTAGTAGCTAATTAGCACATGGATAGGTAATTTATTTTTTTGGATGATTGGTTTCTTATTTATATGTTATTGTGGTATATACATTGTGGTTTTGTACTCCCTCTGTTCCATAATGTAGTGCCTATAGATTTTTGCAAAAGTCAAACATTACAAACTTTGACCATATTTATAGAGAAAAATAGGTACATATAGAATATCAAATGCACATCATTGGATACATCATGAGTTATGTTTTCAGAATGTACATGTTTGGTATTGTATATGTATACTGTTTTCTCTATACATTTGGTCAAAATTGGCAAAGTTTGACTTCCATAAAAATATATAGGCACTACGTTGTGAAATGGAGGGAGTATTAAATTTACATGTACAATTGATTATGGGTTGTTTTTAGTTCATGTACACTTACAAGTTAATAGCTGTGGCTATAGCCGCCAGCAAGCTCTACCAAATAGGGTAGCTATTTGTTATTATAGCGGTCGCACTTTGGATGGAGATATGAAGTGCAATATCTTATCTTTTATTCTCCAAAAAAGATATGGCATAGTTGGAGCGTACCTGTAAGTAGAAATTTTTCAAACAAATAATTTTTTTTCTCAAATATGCACAAATGTGCGTATCGTTCATTAAAGAAGGAGGCGGAAGACTCCCCAAAACTCCATGGTTTGACAAATATTAACATGTGGATTTACATCTAACACCACCTCATTAACATAAACGAGCTACTCCCAATCTACCCACAGTGAGCCTCCACCTCAAACCCCGTATCCCGTCCTTGACTAGGCCTGCCTTCACCCATAATCTTCCTTCCTCTTTGAGTCGTTGGGTAATTTGTGCTATTGACGCAGCCGCCCCATTGTAGACGATGACATTCTGATGCTTCCATAACATCCACATACCTATGCATTTGGCGCGTGTAGATCTTCGATGCTCCCTGCTTTGGTCTTGCTTGATGCACCACTCTCGAAAAGTCTCGCTATCCCGTGGCTCAAACTCTTGTCCGCTGATGACCGTACTGAACCAATGCCAAGCTTGATTCTCAAAGACATAGTTGACTAGTAAGTGTTGCATGGTCTCATCATGCACAACAGGCATGCGTCTTGACGTGGAATCCCTCTCCTAGCCAATCTATCTGACGTCCAGCATCGGTCATTGATGGCTAGCCAAGCGAAGAAGCGGCACTAAAAGGGTGCTCTGGACAGCCACGTGAACGATGTTGTTGGTGACACCTCTAGTTCCATGGACTTAGCCGCGTACGCGGAGCGCCCCTAGAATTGGCCATATTTTTCCCAAGCCCAGCATATCTAATCACTAGTAGAAAAAGGGTCATCTGTCCTGGTTAGTAAGGGTCTTTTATTCCGGTTTGCGAACCGGGACTAAAGGGTCGTTACTAATGCCCTAGCCTTTTAGTCCCGGTTCTTACATGAACTGGGACAGATGGGCCCCCACGTGACCGGTGCGCCGAGCCCAGGAAGGAGGGCCTTTGGTCCCGGTTGGTGGCACCAACCGGGACCAATAGGCATCCACGCGTCAACATTTCAGGGGTTGCGGTTTTTGTTTTTTTTTGAAAGGGGGGAGGGTTGGGGGTTTAATTTAGGTGTTTCATATATTGTGTTAGCTAGCTAATTAATAGAGAGAAGTGTCCTCTCTTATGTCCGTGCTTGGTCGACGCTATATATCCGTATATATAGAGAGGACTAGACACGCTAGCTAGTAAGCAAATGAAGGAAACAGAAGATCGTCATGAACATATGCATACAGAGAAGTGATATCGACCACCTCTCCTTCTCCGAGAGATTGGTCGAACAACAAGTTCTCGTATATCTACCCGACACTACCGGCTACATATATACAATAATTATCTCTTACAATATAATCTCCTAATTATGTATGAACACATGGTCCACATAGTATTCTCCATCTTCAGTGATCACGTGGTCAAGGAAGAATGCCGCCAATTCCTCTTGAATTGCTCGCATACGATCTGGTGGTAGGAGTTCATCATGCATCCGAAAGATCTAATTTGAACAAGGGGGTCAATACATATATGTATATGAATAAATGAAACTCAACACAAATGATGGTAATAAAATAAAATTGTGAATATTATTGCTTCATATTGTTCGTCAGAGTACCCCTGTTCACAGGTCGTGTGGTGGATGGACTCGCAAACGTAGTATCCACAGAAATCATTCCCTTGTTCCTGCCACAACCACTTTACAAGAAATAGAGGTCAATCAAACTGATAAGCAAGCATGCCAAATGGTATTGATGAAACTAGCGCTTGAATCACTAGGAGATGTGCGGAACATGTTACTATAGTACTTACTTTCGGGTGTCTAAATTGCAGCTTCTTCGGCAGTCCCGGAGCTTTTTTGGTGAATTTTCTCCAAACCCTGCCAGACAAAGAAAACAATTACTTGATATCAGGAAATGAACAAAGTTGCTGATATGGTGGATAATGATCAATTTAACTTACTTCTTAAGCATTTGAGTCATGTCCGCATAGTCCTGGGGATCTTTTCGTCTCGAGTCTAAGACGGTTACTAGTCCCTGCTCAAGCTTAATCTCTAGGAGAATATAGTGGAAGCTGCGGCTGTCTTCTTTCCTTGCTTACGAGGAGGAGGAGAAGGACTACGACGCGCCGGAGCGAAGGCGGGTCTCTTCCGCCTTTGCTGACGAGGCGGAGAAGGAGGAGGCTGGCTGCTCGGGCGCGCCGGCGCAGATGGAGAAGGAGGCGGAGTGCCGCGACGTGCCGGAGAAGGAGGCTGAGTGCCCTGATCACTCGCCGGAGGAGGAGGCGGAGGAGGCGGAGGAGGCGGCGGAGTGCCCTGATCAGAAGGTTGATGAGCTCCTTCCGCCATAGGCACGGAGTCAATAGACAAGAACCCAGCCGAGTCTCCCCTTCACCGGTAGGGTGGTCAAGCTAGAGGTCCTCAAATCCCTTCGTTATTTCGTCCACCGTCACCCTGGCATATCCTTCTGGAATCGGACGACAGTGAAAAGTTGGGTCGGGTTCAGGAGGTCGTATAGAGCCGACAGCCGCCTTGACTTTGAAGTTCTGTCATTGCATCATAAGGTGGCAATGTTGAGACTCCGTGATAGCATCCACGGGGTAGCTAGCAGGATCCGTCAAGACATGCTCCGACTGAAGCAGCTCGGTGGAATCCATGCCGCTTCTCCGCTGAGATGGCGGGGTAGCTTCGGGGGTAGTTTCGGTAGGTCGCTTGCTGCGAGCTACTTCTCGTTCCTCTAGCGCTTGAACCCTTTCGTGCAGTGTCTGAATTTGGGCATGCTCCACTTTTTTCCTCCTCTCCTGACATTTGTAACCGCCTGCGTCCGGAAAACCAGCCTTCCGTGGAATGGAGCCTGGCGTGCCTCGTGTCCGTCCAGGGTGCTCAGGAATCCCGAGGGCCATTGTGAGCTTGTCGTTCTCTCTGTCTGGAACGAACGTCCCTTGCTGCGCTGCATCGATATAGTGCTTAAGCCTCTTGATTGGTATTCTCATTTGCTCGTCCGTCTAAACACACTTCCCTGATACAGGGTCCAAGGTTCCGCCAGCCCTGAAGAACCAAGTATGGCAACGGTCTGGCAAGTTCATTGTATCTAGTTCGATCCCTTTATCAAGTAGATCATTCTCAGCCTTGGCCCACTTAGGCCGGGCTTTGAGGTAGCCACTTGACCCCGGGCGATGGTGAAGCTTCTTCTTCGCAACATTTTTCTTGTTTGTCGCCGACATCTTCTTACTCTTTTCTGATTTCTTGTGGGCCACAAATGCGGGCCAGTGATCTCTGATCTTCTCATATTTGCCGATGAATTCTGGTGTCTCTTCTTTGCCGACAAACGTTTTCAGCTCATTCTTCCACCTCTTGAATAGGTCTGCCATCTTCTTAAGAGCATGAGACTTGATTAATTGCTCTTTAACTGGCTTCTCTGGATCCTCCTCTGGCGGTAGGGTGAAATTTGCCTTCAGCTCAGTCCAAAGATCATCGTTTTGCATATCATTGACATAAGACACCTCAGGGTCTTCGTTTGTAGTCTTATACCATTGGTGGATGCTGATCGGGATCTTGTCCCTAACAAGAACCCCGCACTAAGCAGCAAATGCTTCCTTTGTCCGGATGGGTTCAATCGGTTGGCCGTCGCGCGCGATTGCTGTGATCTCAAACCTTTCATCCGAGCGCAACTTTTTCTTCGGGCCTCGTCTCTTTACCAAAGTTCTGCTCGATCCGGAGGGCTAGAAAAAAGAAGAAAGACGAGAGTTAATTAATATAATGAATGCATCAATTAGCTAGTCAGCACAGGCTTAACTAATATATTTACCTGGCCGGACTCTGTTCGGTCACCGGAGCCGTCACCACGGGCTCCTACTTGCACTAGCATTAGGTCACCAGAGCCATCATAATCATGTCTTTCCTCCTCCATTATTAGATCACCGTAGCCTGCTTCTTCACCCTATTCTTCCATACCATCATTGTCGTTAAGATACAACAAGACATTACCTCCGGCTAAGATTATGTCCCCCAACACCTCTTCTGCTTCCAAGTCTCGTCCTTACTCCATTGTTTCTGCAAATATTACAACATGGCAATTATGACACAAACATGACAGCATGTGGATATATTAGTGGCGAACGTAGACCTAGCTTATTCCGGGTTTGGGGTGGCCTCGGCAACGCTTCAAGGGTAGGGGCGCGGTGGGAGGGGGTAGGAGACCGATATTTTTCTAGGGTTTGGGTGTCCTCGAGAGTTTTGGTCGAGCGAGAGGGCCGGGGGGTGCTCCCGTGGTATAGGTTATCACTGCCGAAGTTATTCGGGAGCGGGTTATATCGACAATGACGACATACATACATGGGAAAATAATGTTATCG
>NC_041392.1:724383563-724384423 GCF_002162155.2 Triticum dicoccoides
TATTGGGACACGGGGTATATCGACAACGACATACCCGATAAAAAATAAGAAAAAGAAAAAAGAGGAGAAGAAGAAAGGAATAGAGGAGAAGATTGAAGAAAAAAAGAGGAGAAGAAGAAAGGAATAGAGGAGAAGAAGAGAAAATAGAAGAGGAGAAGAAGAGAATCTTCTATTTTCTCTTCTTCTCCTCTATTCCTTTCTTCTTCTCCTCTTCTTTTTCTTCTTCTTATTTATTTCTCCTTTTTCCTCTCATTCTTTTTCTTCTTCTTCCTTTCCTAGCTAGATAAATAAAGCTTTTCTAAAAATCTAACTTTTGCATATATATAAAACCTTTTTCTTCTTCCTTCTTCTTCCTTCTATTCCTTCTTCCTAAATATATTAAACTTTTCTAAAAATGAAACTAACCTAATACTTACTAAATGAGAGAAACTTTCCTAAAAATCTAACTTTTGCATATATGTATTTTTAAAACATCATTACAATTGAAAAAATGCATACATACATACAAAGCATATATCCATACATCAACATATATGCAAAAAAACATTACATCAACATATATGCAAAAAACATCATACATATATACATACATCAACATATATACATGAACATATATGAAAAAAGCATTACATCCATTGAAAGAAACATCATACGGCGGCGGTGGCGGCAGGGGGTAGGGCAGGGCGCGGGGGCTCACTATGGGCGGCATCAGCAACGATCAGGTCGGGGCCGGCCTGAGGCAGAGGCGGTGGCGCGCGGGGCAGGGGACGGCATTGGGGCGACGCGGGGCAGCGGTGGCGTCGAGGCGTCGAGGTCGGGGCTACGGTGGCGTGGGGCGGTGACGGCGTCGGGGCACCGCG
>NC_041392.1:724385792-724401064 GCF_002162155.2 Triticum dicoccoides
AACTTTATGTTAGTGCCATTAGTTATAGAAAAATTATAAACTTTCTGTTAGTGCCATTAGTTTTCAAATTTGAATAGTTAAAATTTGAATTCTTTAAAATTTGTGTGAATCACAAGTTTCTGATTAACTTTACTATAAAAATAGTTTTTTTCCAGTTTTTTTGTTTTGTTTTTTGCATTATTTATTTTGTTTTGTTTTTTGCTTTATTTTTAATTATTTTTTGCTTTTAGGTCAGAAAAATTATAAACTTTCTGTTTGTGACATTAGTTTTAGAAAAAATTATAAACTTTCTGTTAGTGCCATTAGTTTTCAATTTTGAATAGTTAAAATTTGAATTCTTTGACATTTGTGTGAATCACAAGTTTGTGATTAACTTTTGCTAAAAAATGAGCATAGATGCGCCTATAGAGAGAATTCAACCTAAATTCATAATAAATTTCTATGAATTTCAGAGAAATTCACTCTGAATTTAGGTCAAATTCCCTGTATAAGGGCATCTATTTTCACTTTGAGAGGAGCTCAACAAGGCAGAGAGGGACGGGCTTATAAACTGATGTGAGCGCCCTTCGGTTGGCAAGGTGGGACTAAACTCTGACCGCAACAAGGACCAACCCTTTAGTCCAGGTTTGTGGCACAAATCGGGACTAATGGTCATGGGCCAGGGGCGAGGCGCATTGGTCCCGGTTCGTGTGTGGAATCGGGACCAAAAGCTCCAGACGAACTGGGACCAATGGCCCACGTGGCTGCCCTCTTGAGTGTTCTTGGGGAAAACATAGTTAACAAGGAGCGAACCGAGAATAATGGTATTACGAGGGCCGAACCATAAGACATTAAAGCATTTCAAATGAACTCTGGAAAAGTTGAAAGTTGGCATGGTATCATAATTTCACCCACATAGCATGTGCATGTACAGAACGGACAATGGGATCATACTCGTCTGTTACAATGTTGGCATGGTATCATCATAAGATTTGCGGGAGAAATTCTTCACTTTTTCTTCGCTTGTGTCATTTTCTTATTGCGCAGTAACCATGGATAATCTTCATCGTTTATCAAGATGCTTGGGTTAGCCTTGACTTTGAAGGGAGGAATTTCATGAAACTTTTCATAATCTTCAGACATGTCTGTCTTGCCCTCCACTCCCACGATGTCCCTTTTTCCTGAAAGAACTATATGGTGCTTTGGCTCATCGTATGATGTATTCGCTTCCTTATCTTTTCTTTTTCTCGGTTTGGTAGACATGTACTTCACATAGATAACCTGTGCCACATCATTGGCTAGGACGAATGGTTCATCAGTGTACCCAAGATTTTTCAGATCACTGTTGTCATTCTGTACTGTGGGTCTACCTGTACCCCGCCTCCTGACAGATTGACCCATTTGAACTTAAACAAAGGGACCTTAAAATCATGTCCATAGTCAAGTTCCCGTATGTCCACTATGTAACCATAATATGTGTCTTTTCCCCTCTCGGTTGCTGCATCAAAGCGGACACCGCTGTTTTGGTTGGTGCTCTTTTGATCTTGGGCGATCGTGTAAAATATATTCCCATTTATCTCATATCCTTTGTAAGTAAATACAGTCGAAGATGGTCCCCTGAACAACAAGTACAGCTCATCACAAACAGTGTTGTCACCTCTGAGATGTGTTTCCAACCAACTGCTGAAAGTCCTGATGTGTTCACATGTAATCCAGTCGTCGCACTGCTCCGGGTGTTTGTAGCGCAGACTGTTCTTGTGTTCATCGACATACGGGGTCACCAAGGTAGAGTTCTGTAGAACTGTGTAGTTTGCTTGAGACCAAGAATATCCGTCCCTCATATTATTGAGTCCCCTCCAAGCGTGCCTTTTCCAGTCAGTCTCCCCTCATACCGCGATTTAGGGAGACTGTCGGTGTCAAAACCGTCGGATCTCGGGTAGGGGGTCCCAAACTGTGCGTCTAAGGCGGATGGTAACAGGAGGCAGGGGACACGATGTTTTATCCAGGTTCGGGCCCTCTTGGTAAAGGTAAAACCCTACGTCCTGCTTGATTGTTCTCGATGATATCAGTATTACAAGAGTAGATCTACCACGAGATCAGAGAGGCTAAACCCTAGAAGCTAGCCTATGGTATGATTGTATGTTGTCCTAACTAAAACCCTCCGGTTTATATAGACACCGAAGGTCGGTTACAAAGGAGGAGATATACATATCCGTATTGCCTAGCTTGCCTTCCATGCCAAGTAAAGTCCCATCCAGAAACGCGATGAAGCCTTCAATCTTGTATCTTCATGGTCCAATAGTCCGGCAAAAGGATATAGTCCGCTGTCCGGAGACCCCCTAATCCAGGACTCCCTCAGTAGCCCCCGAACCAGGCTTCAATGACGTCAAGTCCGGCACGCAGTATTGTCTTCGGCATTGCAAGGCGGGTTCTCCTCAAATCTTGAATGTTTTTAAGTACTGTTTGGACCCATAAATGTTGGACTTCTTGGCTTCTGCGCCCAATAAGGGCTATCTCCATGCGTCGAATGAATACGAGGAGCCAGGGCATTTTTACATTCACCCCCCTAGCTAGATAAATAAATTGTCTATTAAAGGGATGGGGATTCCTAGATCCAATCCATACCATCCTCCCACAGCGAGAATCCATCAGAGCGTGCTTCGGAAAAATCCATTCCAACATGGCCAACCACTGTAGCTCCTCCCCTCGCCCCCGTAGCCCTAAGCCCAGTGATTGTGAGAGATGCTCCGTCCCACACAGTCGATTAGTCGAACTGTAAACTCAGGGATTTCTCCCTCCAGCGTATATGGTTCCCGTCCGAGCCGGGCTCGCCACCTACAATGGCGGGGAGCAAGCGGAGAGCTTCCCCAGCCCTTCTACGGGGGAGCGGGTGTGCCTTGTTCCTTACTTATTAAGGGGACTTGGATTTCCAATTCATCCTTTCCTCCGCGGGCTCCTGGAGTTTTACGGCCTCCAACTGCATAATTTCACCCTTGCTTCCATATTACACATCGCCGGCTATGTCGCCCTTTGCGAGTTATTCCTAGGCTGCGAGGCTCATTTCGAGCTGTGGAAGAGGTTATTTTGGCTCGTCCCTCACACATAGAAGGGGTCACTTTATCAAGTGGGCGGAGCCGAAATATGGTGCATCGCTGAAATCGGATATCTGTCCGGTACTCCGAAGAAGACGTCTGAAGACTAGCCTTCGGAATGGTTTTATATGGAGGACGTTCCCCTTCCGGACCCTGTTCGGCAGGGTCTTCCTGAGTTCAACAATGCTCCTCTGAAGAAACGCCAAAGCTGGCGCCCACGGAGCCCCAGGAGGAAGACAACAGAGAAGTCCTTTACCTGATGAACCAGATTAAAGCGCTGGCTCAATCAGGATTGACAGTAACCGAGGTTATGTCAATATGCAAAATGCGGGGAGTGCAGCCACTTCAATATCGAGGGCACCCCCTGTGGTGTTTTAACGGGGAAGATGATGCAACCCGTTGCGGGCGTAAGGGACCGGACTTCGCTGTTGCTTTATCAAAAATTCTGTCTGAGTTGTTCAAGGGAGAGGAAGAGGAGTTCATCCGCATCAAGCAACGGGATGGATTCTCCATGTACAACCCTCCAAGCTGGGTGAGTCATATCTCATTGCTCCCATTCTTCCCGCATTTTTTGTCGTAGGTACTTACCCTGCCATTTTACGGCAGGAACTGTGAAAGGCTGTAAGGGAGGTCAACAGCCCATCTCCACAACCAGAGGACCCTGACCGGGCCCTCAGTCCCGGACTCGAAGAAGATCTGGACATATTCGTGGAGCGGATAGACAGGCAGTTCTATCAACTGAGCTGTGATGACGCCATGGTGGCCATTACGGCCGACTATCCCGGACTGCTCCCTGCGTCGCACGTAAGAAAAACCAAAATCCCAACTCCAAAAACTAGAATCCCCTTGTAGACACTTCACCTACCATATACATATGGTGTTTTACAGGGAAGGCATTCGGGACGCCGTGCCGAACCCGCAGCAACTCGCCAACAAGAGACACCGAGGCTGGGTAGGCCAAAAAGGAAGGCGGTCAGGATGGAGACGCCAGCGTAGAGGTATGAAAGAAAAAACCCCGCTCCGTGGTTGTCGTCTTTCTCAAAATGTAATGACGTCCATGTTTCTTTAATAGAAAAAACACTCGCCGAAATATGTCCGGAGAGGCTGCTGATCACGCTTCCACCAGTCAGGCTCCAGGGCCGGACATAGAGGCGGAAGCCGACATGGGGCGGACGCCGTATACTCCTCTAGAGGATGCGGATATACTGTCCGCTACAAATTCAGAAGTGGAGAGCGCCATGAATCATAGGCGTCGCCAGGGTGTACTCCGTCACGCTTGCTTCTTACCAGAGGCATTTGATGCCTTCAATTCTGGAGACGCGTACCTCCGTGCTGCTCAAAATGGTCTGGCCAGAGCCACGAACCAGTATGTAAGGGATGTACGGGTAAGTAAATCTGACGATTATATGTAGCAGTAGCCCCTGAGACTTGAAACAGTAGATGCAACTGATTTAAGGACCAATATTTATGCAGGTTCTTACGGAGAAAAATTTCCAACTATCTCAAGAGCTGGACGAGTGCAAGGCCCAGCTGGAAGCCGCTGTTGCCGCATTGAAGGAGTCCAAGAATGGTCCCCCTGGTAACTCCTTTGTTTATTGCAAAGAATATCAGTACCAGGTAGTATGCGGCGTATATGCACACCTAACAATAGATGTTGCAGGTGGCCCCGGAGTGAATCCGGAGGCTGTGGAGGCGGATACGGCACGTGATGATCGACAGCATAACACTGGCGAGCGCATGCTGACGCGAGTCAGGCAGGAGAATAATTATCTCCAAGATGCCAATATCTGGCTGGGCGTGGAACTGAAGGACGCCCGAGCCCAGCTTGCGGAGTCCGTGAAGGAGAATAAACAGCTTCAGTGCGGCATTTTTAGTAAGTGCTTGAACGAACTTTGTAAAGGAGTTCGGCGAAGAAGCCTGCTAACAGCGTTATATCTGCAGGTATGCTGACAGGTCGTCCCGCGGAGGAGATGCCCGGGTCCTCGGGTGATCTTCTGCCAGAGCTCTCACAACTGCACGAACTAGTTCGGCAGGTGATGCAGAGTATTGCCCAAGCCTTGTGGCCGTCCGCGTCCCCGCCAGGAGGCATGGGGGATCTTATAGAGAAGCTGAAGGGAGCACGGTGGCGCTTCCGGTTATGGAAGATATCAACTTGCCGACAAGGTGCACGGGAAGCCTGGGCTATGGTGAAGACACGATACATCAAGGCTGACCCAAACCACATGGCCGAGGTCGGACCTATGGGGCCCGATGGGAAAGAGATCCCTGTCAGTTTAGTGTATGATCAAATAGAGTTAGCCGCCAAGTATTCCCAATAGGATTGTAGGCTAGACAGCCTGTTGGATGGCATAGAAGAAGAATTTAATCAGTCTTAGTGACTGTGTACTTCAAGTGACATATGTAATGTCCCTAGCCGGATTGTAAATCATTTGTCATGGCAGACCTTTTCACTTCGACCTCTGGACCCGGTAGTCCGGAGTGTATCCGAATACCCACTCGGTTATATAAACCGAGGTATGCATGGAAACCAGGCGTAGGGGTCATAGATGCTTCAACAGACAAGTACCCAACTAGCTATGTTATATTACATGGGTAGTAAGAAACATCTTCAAGGAAAAATAGTTCCGTTAAGGGTTCCTTTCCCTGGGTACGCATGCCCTAATGTGCATGTTCGAACTGCGAGATGCAGGTTAAAAACATCTGGGGGCGTGTAGTAATTTAAATGAAAGTCATCCTTTATTCACCGACCGAATATTCCCTTAAGAACGCTAGCTTTCGGCTTCACCCAGTCTGAGTTACACATCCGGCTGACCCGGCAGTAACAATCGTAGAGGTGCTCCCCTTATGCCCTAGCCGAATTAACGAGAACGTGGGGCATAAACATAAGAGCCAGGCAACCCAGCTTGGCCAAAACTTAAGTCATATCGATGCATATAATGGCGAAAAAAGGGTACATGTGGAAGAATGACACATGTGCGGGGCATGAAGCCCGGAAAAATAATTAGATTAAGCTTCTGTATAGGAAGCCCCCAGGTATATTGAGCGCGGTTAGCGCGTCGAGATTGTGTAACCAAGACACAGGCCCTTTAGGGCTTTCAAGAGAAAAGAGAGAAAGAAAGAGGGAAAAACAGATGTGCAGAAAATTCATGGAGGTAAGGAGATGGACATAGAGTCCCGCGCTAGGCGTAGAATCTTAGGAGTCTGGCTGCATTCCATGGGTTTGGCTCGAGTCGATTATTCGATGCATCCCGCTGAAGGTACGCTCCACCGGTCAGAACCTGGTCAATAATGAAGGGACCTTCCCATTTGGTCTTGAGCTTGTTCTTTTTCTTCTTCGGAAGGTGCATAACTAGTTCACCAACGTTATAGGTTTTGGCCCACACTTCTCTGTTTTGATACCTTCGAGCCTATTGTTGATAGAATGCGGATCGAGCTTTTTCCACGTCGCTCTCCTCCTCCAGGGCATCCAAACTATCCTGCCGATCGAGCTCGGCCTCTCTTTCTTCGTACAAGAGCACTCGAGGTGAGTCATGAATTATGTCGCAAGGCAGCACCGCCTCAGCACCATACACCATAAAAAATGGTGTGTATCCGGTAGTACGATTCGGCGTGGTCCGCAGCCCCCATAGTACAGAGTCGAACTCCTCTACCCAATGGGTGTCTGATTCCTTTAAGGACCGGACTAATCTGGGTTTAATACCACTCATGATAAGGCCATTCACTCGTTCGACTTGACTGTTAGTTTGCGGATGATAGACAGAAGCATATCGAGCTTGATGCCCATGTTACTTCACCAAAGTTTCACCTCGTCGGCTGTAAAGTTCGTGCCGTTGTCAGTGATGATGTTGTGGGGAACGCCATAATGGTGTACAACCCCAGATATGAAGTCTATCACCGGTCCGGATTCAGCCGTTTTGACAGGTTTGGCTTCTATGCATTTGGTGAATTTGTCCACCATGACCAGTAAGTATTTTCTCTTATGGGTTCCCCCCTTGAGGGGTCCGACCATATCGAGCCCCCAGACCGCAAAGGGTCAGGTAATGGGAATGGTTTGGAGGGCGGTAGGTGGCATGTGGCTTTGGTTTGCAAAAAGCTGGCAACCAACGCAATGTTAAACCAGATGTCGTGCATCTGCCCGGGCCGTCGGCCAATAAAAACCTGTACGGAAGGCCTTACTTACAAGTGCCCGGGCTGCTGCGTGGTGGCCGCCGAGTCCGGCATGGATTTTTGCCAACAGCTTCCGGCCTTCCTCTTCGGAGATGCACCTTTGAAGGACTCCGGTTGTGCTTTTCTTATAAAGTTCTCCCTCATGGACCTTGTAGGCTTTAGATTGACGCACTATGCAGCGAGCCTCATTTTGGTCCTCGGGTAATTCCTGTCTAGTTAGGTAGGCCAGGAATGGTTCTGTCCACGGGGCGATGACGGCCATTATCACGTGGGCTGAAGGTGTTATTTCGGCGGCAGAGCCTCCGATTGTGTCAAAGTATTTGGTATTTGGGGTTGTGGCCGGGTCCGGACTAAGTTTGCCGGTGTCCCCTTCCCATACCACGGATGGTTTAAACAACCTTTCCAGGAAGATGTTTGGTGGGACAGGGTCGCGTTTAGCATCGATACGAGCTAGGATGTCTGCTGCCTGGTTGTTTTCCCGAGCCACGTGGTGGAATTCCAGCCCCTCGAACCGAGCTGACATTTTGAGGATGGCGTTGCGATATGCCGCCATTTTTGGATCCTTGGCATCGAAGTCTCCATTTATTTGGGATATTGCAAGGTTCGAGTCCCCACGCACCTTTAGGCGTTGCATGCCCCTAGAGACTGCCATCTGGAGGCCGTGTAGTAGGGCCTCATATTCGGCTGTGTTATTGGAGTCCGTATATAGTATTTGGAGCACGTATTGCACCATGTCCCCGGTGGGGGATGTCAGGACGACGCCAGCCCCTAGACCAGCCAGCATTTTAGAGCCATCGAAGTGCATAATCCAATTGGAGTATGCGCCGTACTCTTTAGGGTGTTCGGCTTCTGTCCATTCGGCTACGAAATCGGCCAGTATTTGTGACTTAATCGCTCATCGTGGCTTATATGTTATGTCGAACGGGAGGAGCTCGTGGCATCACGGTTGTTTATTATGTCATTGAGTGGTACTTCGGATGCCACCGTGATCGAACACTCTTGAAAGTAGTGTCGTAATTTCCGGGATGCCATAAATACCGTGTATGCTATCTTTTGGTAATGTCGGTACCGTGATTTGCATGGAGTGAGGACGGTGGATACATAATATATCGGCTTTTGAAGCGGGAATTTATGTTCGTCCGTCTCTCGTTCGACGACAAGCACTGCGCTTACAACTTGGTGATTTGCCGCTATATATAATAGCATTGGTTCGCCAATGGTTGGTGCGGCCAGGATTGGATTGGCGACCAGGATGGCTTTGATTTCTTCCAGTTCGGCCGTGGTTGCGTCCGTCCACTTGAAGTGTTCGGTGCGCCTAAGAATGCGATAAAGGGGAAGTGCCTTTTCTCCTAATCGGGAGATAAAGCGGCTTAAAGCCGCCACACATCCAGTCAATTTCTGGATTTGCTTGAGGTCAGTTGGGACAGCCAACTGTGACAGAGCTCAGATTTTAGCAGGGTTTGCTTCAACTGTGACAGCCAACTGTGACAGCCAACTGGAGACTATGAAGCCCAGGATCTTTCCGGCGGGAACACCTAAGACGCATTTTTCTGGATTGAGCTTAATGTCGTATGTTCGGAGATTCGTGAACGTGAGCCTCAAGTCGTCTATTAAAGAGTCGACATGTCTGGTTTTAAAGACCACATCGTCTATGTATGCCTCCACAATCTTGCCGATCTGCTTTTCCAGACATGTCTGGATCTTGCGCTGATATGTTGCGCCGACATTTTTGAGCCCAAAGGGCATTGTGTTAAAGCAGAAGGGGCCATATGGTGTTATAAATGTTGTTTCGGCTTGATCAGACTCCGTCATCTTAATCTTGTGGTAACCGGAGTATGCATCGAGGAAGCACAATGATTCGTGTCCTGCAGTAGCGTCGATGATTTGATCGATGTGAGGGAGTGGGAAGGGATCCTTTGGGCAAGCCTTGTTAAGGTCTTTGAAGTCGACACATAGGCGCCAGGATTTGTCCTTCTTTGGTACCATCACCAGGTTTGCTAGCCAATCCGGATATTTTATTTCTTTAATGAATCCGGCTTCCAGTAGCTTGGCCAGCTCCTCTCCCATGGCTTGTCGCTTAGGTTCAGAGAAACGCCAAAGAGTCTGCTTGACCGGCTTGAATCCTTTTAGAATATTAAGGCTATGCTCGGCCAATCTGTGTGGGATTCCTGGCATGTCTGAAGGATGCCAGGCGAATATGTCCCAATTCTTGGGCATTAACTCTCGTAGTGCGGCGTCTACAGCGGGGTCTAACTGTGCCCCAATGGATGCTGTTTTTGTAGGGTCCGTTGGATGGACTTGGAATTTAACTATTTCGTTCGCTGGTTTAAAGGAGGTGGACTTGGATATTTTGTCTAGTATCACGTCGTCCCTGTCCACTGTGGAGCGCAGCGCGGTTAACTCCTCCGCCACAAGGGCTTCGGATAATGCCTCGAGGGCTGGTGTGGCTGTTTTCTTCTCGACGCGGAGTGCTATGTCTGGATCACTGTGGAACGCAGCGCGGTTAACTCCTCCGCCACAAGTGCTTCGGATAATGCCTCGAGGGCTAGTACGGCTGTTTTCTTCTCGGTGCGGAGTGGTATGCCTGGATCACTAGCTAGAGTGGTAATTCCCTTGGGTCCGGGCATTTTGAGCTTCATGTACCCGTAATGGGTTATGGCTTGAAAAATTGTGAATGCCTCCCGCCCTAGAAGGGCGTGGTGTCCGCTACTGAACGGGGCCACTTGGAATGTAATTTCTTTGGATCTATAATTTTTCGGAGTGCCAAATACCACATCAAGTGTGATTTTCCCAGCGCAATGTGCCTCCCGACTAGGGATGATTCCTTGGAAGGTCGTACTGCTTTGTTCAATACGGTTGCGGTCTATGTCCATTTTTGGAGAGTTTCCTCATAGATGAGGTTTAATCCGCTGCCGCCATCCATGAGCACCTTAGTGAGCCGAAAGCCGTCCACAATTGGGCGGAGGACCAAAGCGGCTGGTGCTCGGGCTGTTCGGAATTTAGATTCGTCACTAGCGTTGAAGGTGATAGCCGTGTTGCTCCATGGATTTATTGCTGCCACATGGCAGACTTCGGCAAGGCCGCGGAGTGCTCGCTTATGCTTATTATTTGAGGCGAAGGTCTCGAAGACCGTAAATACTGTGTTGTTATCCGTGGGGAGGTGCTCTGAGGTATTTTGGGTGAGAAGATCCTCGCTGCTTTTGGCCACCTGCCGGAGTACCCAACATGCTCTAAGGCTGTGTGTTGATATGGTATCCACTATACTATGGATTTTGCAGGGGCCGTTGAGCCATCCCTCCAATACGGTTCCATGCCCTGTAGTGGGCTTTTGCTTCTTTGTAATTGAGTCGGGCGACTTATAAGAGTGCGCCCATTTAATTCGGACTGAGGGTTTTGTCAGAGCCGGATTGTCCCAAAATTGTGTTTGGGTTTTCCAGGCACTTTCCATCGCACAATATTTCCATACTATGTCCACAAAGTCAGCGAAGTGTGTTACGTCACGGCGACTTATGGCGTTGAGGACTCCCTTGTCCGTGCAATTGCAGCAAAAGAGCGAAATTGAATCTTCCTCGCGACAGTCCTTGACCTTGTTCATTACAAGGAGGAATCTGGCACAATAGTGATGTATTGTCTCTTGGGGCACTTGCCTAATGTGGGAAAGATAGTTTGTATCTGGGTGGGCGGGTGGATTTAGGTCCAGACCCAATCTGTGATCCCGGGGCAGGGGAGTTTCCGATCATTGAAGTTCGGGCTCCGGGATATTGCCCTGCGGGTTCGGTATCACTACAAGAAATATGTCAACTTATGACCACCACTATTGGTCACTGAATGGTCACAAATTTCCATTTATGACCTTTTTGTGACCAAAAACATAAGTTCAAAAGCTGGGCGTCGTAAACTGACTATAGCGTCCTTTAACAAAAGGTCGTTGATCCTATGACCTTCTGTTTTGGTCGCTAGCTCTCTCCCCAGGCCATGTCAGATCCGACGTGGCAATCTGACGTGGCAAAATTGCGACCAATTGAAAAGGTCAAAAATTAGAATCGACCCGGTCCATTTCGGTGCTTTAGATGGCCCGAGCCCATTAATTCAGCCTTTTTAATATATATATATTTTTTGTTAATTTTCGCTAAGTACATGGGCCTGGCCCAACAATTTGGCCTTTTTTTCTGAGCTTCTTCCATTTTTCTGGGCCTCGGCCTTTCTGCGGTCCATTTAATTTTTTAAATTTTTTAAGATGTTTTTCCTTTCATTTTTTTGTCCAATATTGTTTGGGCTAAGGCCTCTTCTAGCCCATCAATATTTTCAGCCCACTAATTCAAAGGACAGGACAACAGAGAAACAATTCAGTTTTTTTCAATTTTGCTATCAAAGCAACATTTGTTTCAATGTACAATCATACATCATTTCTTGCAGTTACATCATTTGAAGCAGCAACTAAAAGATTGTCATCTATAACAAACGACAACCAGTCAAAAGAAAGATCACCATCACAGCTCCAGCTACTACTTATACACTACAAGTTCCACTTATGTGCAAACCTACAAGAAGGCCATGCTTCCGATTAGATTTGGTTGCATCACTTCCAGTTTGCTAACGGCATGTCTCCAGCAGCACATCTCATAACCTACAAAGAGAACATAAACCAACATAAGAATTTGAAACTTCTTCTAATTTGAAACTTTCGGTAAAAGGTAAACTTGAGGTAAATTAGAAGTGAGGATATTGATTACAAGCAAGATGAAACGTAAACTAAGTCCTATTGTATTGATGGATCCCAACTTGTTTAAACTAGAGCAGATTGTTCAACTTGTACAATCTAGCAGTCTAAAAAGAGAGAAAAATGTTCATTCTCGGTTCCACATTAATTAGAACAGAAATGAATGACACTAATATAAGCAAGAACTTACAACAAAGTATAGCTTAAATATAATGTTAGGCACTGATAAAGTTATGTGATTTTTACGTGACTTAATAGACACAAAATATGACTTCTGTCTCTGCTTGACTAATGAATCAGTACATCTTCAAGCAAAAAATCATGAAGATCACACTACAATGTCCCTAACAACGGTAGAAGCTCAAACGTGAGACAATATTTTGTAATATATAAGCCTTGGCTGCAACTTTCCGCTTAACATGTAGATAAAAATCAGACACTTATTGCTTATTTCATACTTTAATTTTTAATTTAAGTTTTGTTTGGATAATCTATATGCATAGGCACAGTCCTATACTTGTTTGGAAAGTTAAGATATTCATGTCAACAATTATATAGAGCCAAACAATCATCTAAGCATACATACAGAATCCAATCGGTTATATATGTACGCAGACATTAATTCCAAGTATCTAAACCCTGCTATACACACGACAGTACACAAACGATTTATCAACGATGCTAAATATCGTGTCGTTCCATTCAGGAAATCAGCACTGTTCCACTGTTTGATATAAGTGGTTGTTGCATGTCGTGTGTATAGTACTATAGTTTCATCTTCAGACCAATCAACGCCAAGTTTCAAAGAAAATCTGATGATAAGTTGCACCAAGATTTAGCAAGGTGCATACCTCCATGTGGATGAGCCAGCTCTGAGACCCACTCCTTGACCCTCTCCGCAGATGCTCCTGTCGAAGCATACTGCACCATAACAAGCACGAAAATTTAGAAAACACACCCCAATCCTGAAATTCAGTGAAGCACGAAAAGCAGCAGCAAACTAGACAATAGCACGCAGGCAGCGTTGCAAACAGCAAACCAAGTAATGTAATGTACACTACAGGAGAAACAAATAGCAAAGCGAGGCTTGACCTAGAAGGGACAGACGTGGGAGCCCTCGAGGCCCTGGAACGCCCTCCGGATCTGCTCCAGCCTCCGCTCATGGTCATGCGAGGCAACAGAATTTAGTCAGAACAAACAAGCAAAGGGCGTTGAATATACACCAAGTACTCAACTTGTTCTTACTGAATTTAGGAGTCTGTTTTTATTCTTTTCTTATATGCAGTCTGAAGCTTAACTTGTTCTAACTAAATTTAGTCAGAACAAACAAGCTAGGGCACTGTAGATCACGCACCTGAGATCAAGGGCGCTGTAGATCACGAATCAAAGCACATCTGGTCCAGTTCTCGGCACCAACTCCTCCTCCAATTGCTACAGAAACTAAGAGCAGAAAATCAACTCGCCTACTTCATTACAAAGAAGAAGCAAACATGCAAGCAAGAAATACTGAAATAGTACTAGTGTGATCCACATCTCAGCATCTCACTTTCAGTTTAGTTGATCCGAATCGCAAACCATTGAAGAAGAAGCAAACATGCAAGCAAGAAATACTGAAGTGAAGTTTTAGTTTTAGAAACTGAACTTCTAAACCGATGAAGGAGGCAGCAGGCAGTAGCTGAGCAGCAAGAACCTGAAGTGAAGTTTCAGTTTTAGAAACTGAATTTGTATTTTGTGAGGAATCTAGAACTCAAATTTATCTGAGATCGTAACTTTATGTTATCAATTTAAGAGCAGGTCATTTATGCATGTCAAAATGTGAGCAGAATACTCATTGATGATATGGGTTGTGTACCAAGGTGCTAGGGGTTGGCCCCTGTACTGAAATTGTATTTAAACTTCCTCTTTTCTACTAACAGAAAGAGCAATGCTCCTGTCAATATTTTATAAAACAAATTTGAGAGCATCTCGTTGATGTTGTCCAGTTGTGAGCATATCGGTGAATTCTAAATCATTATAAGACAGTGCATGGGGCAAATGAGATCAGTTAAACTACAACACTGAACCAACTAAACTGAATTTTGAGACCAGATTAATGAAACCATTGTAATAGAAATAATGTTTGAAGTATCTTTGCCGGTTCTCGGAAAGGCTATACAACCAAATTAGCACTGTAAATCCATCATAGATGGCCACCAATTTATCTACAAAATGCATCTAATTATAGAACTAGCAAGGAGTAGAGCAAAACTTCTATTAGGCTCTTTGTTGTGATGCATGATGTGTTCAGTTTGCTGTATTGGTGCATTCCAGCGAACCTAAAAAGATGATTCTATTCTGATATGCTGTTAGGATCTTTGTGCAAAATCAATCCAACCCACACGAGGTTCAGTGGCAAATTCTAACACCAAAGAAGCAATGGCCTATCCTAGTACTAGCAAATCAATCGAGCAGAGAGGAGGAGAGGACGAGCTCACCTACGGCCAGAGAGTAAGATCCATGGCTGATGCATCCCGAGCAGCAGCCATGGTCGAGCACCCCCTCCTCAGGCGCCATCCATCCTTGCCGCCCAGTCTATCTACAACATCCTCCTGCATACCTACAGTCAAAGAACAGAGCAGAAATTAGAGAGAGAGAGAGAGAGAGAGAAAGAGAGAGAGAGAGATAGGAGGGGATGGAGCTCGAGTACCCCATGGCCACCGGGCGGAATAGCACCATCCAGGGGCTGAGCCGCATGTGGGGGCGCGGCAGATGTCGGGGAGGAGCCGCCAATGTCACCGGAGCCGTGTTGACGATTGAGGCGCCGCCGCCCTAGCCACGGGGAGGGCTACGGGTGAGCGTTTGAGGCTGGGAGAGGCCGAGAGGTCTCTGAGATTCGCGCCATTGCCGTCCTGGTGGACGGAGACACGGCGTGCTGTGCTGCCACCGCAAACCCTAAGCAAGCCATGCGCGCGCCATGGTCCGGCCAGCTCGACGGAGCGCCGCGCATCGAAGCACGCATGCGCGCGCCGGCGAGCAAGCTAGCCGCGACGCTGTTGTGGCTAGGCGTCAGTGCTGTTGTCTCCGTTGCATGAGGAGAGGAGGTTGCTTGGTCTGGGGGAGAAGGGGCGGCAGTGGGTGGATGGATCTAAAGGGAGGAGGAGAAGAGGAGGTGGCGGCGGCGATGGATCCGATGGGAGGAGGAGACGGGGGAGAAGGGGCGGCAGTGGGTGGATGGATCTGAAGGGAGGAGGAGATGACGAGGTGGCGGCGGTGATGGATCTGATGGGAGGAGGAGACGGGGGAGAAGGGGCTGCTGCTGGGTTGATCTGCCGCGC
>NC_041392.1:724401683-724428626 GCF_002162155.2 Triticum dicoccoides
TGTCCACAAGGACTAGGGTTTCAGCTTAGGTGGGCTTGGGGTGAGGACTGCCGTTGGATCCGCGAGCATCCGACGGTGTTCGATCCATGATCCGCGTGAAACGCCCACAGACCAATCAAAATGCAGCACACGGGTACGATGTCATGACCATTTAAATTGGTCATAGTTGACTAAAAAATTGGTCATGGTTGATTAAAAATTCATTTTCCATTTTTTAAGTGCCGAAAATGAGTTTTTTGAGAAGGACCTACAATATATTTGTTGCAAAATTGGACCAAATCAATTTTCTAAAATATTTGAACATACTTAATGCACAATTGACAAAATGGTTGGGTGTCAAAAGTTTTGATCCACCTTTGGTGAAAAAGACAAATTTCCGCTGTTTCGGTTGGAAGCAGGTCAAATTTGAACTGCGGCTGCCTCAGAGTTTTCTATTTATTTTTTCCAAAAATCATTTCTAGGTACAAAAGTATCTATTTAATCAGAGAAACATCAAAAAAATTCCAAGATTCAACCACTAGCTAGGAACGGTCATTCCCGCCGTTTTGACCGCATTTTGAAACGGGCATAAAAAATTCAAAAAAAAATCAAAAAAAATGGAAAACCTTCGCATTGTGTCATTATATGTGATCAAGTTACCAGGAAAATTAATAAACTTGTAATACGACAATTCTTTTAAAAAAGTGTTCTCAGAAATGAGCTATCATGCGTGAAGATTCATGGCTTTCAAGCCAAATGATCAATCTTATGGCCACATTCATGGCATAGTTTGTTCAATTGATCTCATATTATGCATAAGGGTGCATATTGAAATGGCAAACAATGTTTCCTAAGGGACTTTGTATTTTCTTTGCACGGAAAATTCATTTTCCATTTTCCGAGTGCCCGAATTGAGTTCTTTATGCGAAGGACCTATAGTATATTTGTTGCAAAATTGGACCAAATCAATTTCATAAAATACTAGGCCATATTTGATTCACAATTGACCAAATGGTTGGGTGTCAAATGCCATGATCCACCTCTGGTGAAAAAGACAAATTCCCGCCGATTCAGGAGGAAGCGGGTCAAATTTGAACTGCAGCTGCCTCATAGTTTGCTCTTTATTTTTTCAAAAAATCATTTCTGGATACATAAGTATCTATATAATCAGAGAAACATCAAAAGTTGTCCAAGATTGAACCACTAGCTTGGAACGGTCAAACTCGCCGTTTTGACCGCATTTTGAAACGGGCATAAAAAATTCAAAAAAATCAAAAATTTGGAAAACCTTCGCATTATGTCATTATATGTGACCAAGTTTCCAGGAAAAATAATAAACTTGTAATACGGCAATTATTTTAAAAAAGTGTTCTCAGAAATGAGCTATCATGCGTGAAGATTTATGGCTTTCAAGCCAAATGATCAATCTTATGGCCACATTCATGTCATAGTTTGTTCAAATGATCTCATATTATGCACAAGGGTGCATATTGGAATGGCAAACAATGTTGCCTAAGGGACTTTTTATTTTCTTTACACGGAAAATTCATTTTCCATTTTCCGAGTGCCCGAATTGAGTTATTTTTGTGAAGGACCTACAGTATATTTGTTGCAAAATTGGACCAAATCAATTTTATAAAATACTAGGCCATATTTGATTCACAATTGACCAAATGGTTAGGTGTCAAATGCCTTGATCCACCTCCGGTGAAAAAGACAAATTCTCGCCGATTCAGCAGGAAGCGGGTCAAATTTCAACTGTACCTGCCTTGTAGTTTGCTCTTTATTTTTTCAAAAAATCATTTCTAGATACATAAGTATCTATTTAATCAGAGAAACATCAAAAAATTTCCAAGATTCAACCACTAGCTAGGAACGGTCAAACCCGCCGTTTGACCGCATTTTGAAACGGGCATAAAAAATTCAAAAAAAATCGACAAATTGGGAAACCTTCGCATTGTGTCATTATATGTGGCCAAGTTCCTAGGAAAAATAACAAACTTGTAATACGGCAATTATTTTAAAAAAGTGTTCTCAGAAACGAGTTATCACGTGTGGAGATCAATGGCTTTCAAGCCAAATGATCAATCTTATGGCCACATTCATGGCATAGTTTGTTCAAATCATCTCATATTGTGCACAAGGGTGCATATTGGAATGGCAAACAATGTTGCCTAAGGAAGTTTTCATTTTCGTTGGACGAAAAAACCATTTTCCATTTTTCGAGTGCCCAAAAGAAGGTTTTTTTGTGAAGGAACTACCAAATAATTGTTGCAAAATTGGACCAAATCAATTTTCTAAAATACTAGGACATATTTAATGCACAATTTACAAAATGGTTGGGTGTAAAAAGTTTTGATCCACCTCTCGTGAAAAAGACAAATTTCCGACGATTTAGTTGGAAGCGGGTCAAATTTGAACTGCAGCTGCCTCATAGTTTGCTATTTATTTTTAAAAAAAATCCTGTCTAGGTACATAAGTATCTATTTAATCAGAGAAACACCAAAAGTTTTCCAAGATTCAACCACTAGCTAGGAACGGTCAAGCCCGCCGTTTTGACCGCATTTTGAAACGGGCATAAAAAATTCAAAAAAAATCAAAAAATTGGGAAACCTTCGCATTGTGTCATTATATGTGGCCAAGTTCACAAGAAAAATAACAAACTTGTAATACGACAATTATTTTAAAAAGTGTTCTCAGAAATGAGCTATCATCTCTGAAGATTCATGGCTTTCAAGCCAAATGATCAATCTTATGGCCACATTCGTGGCATAGTTTGTTCAAATTATCTCACATTGTGCACAAGGGTGCATATTGGAATGGCAAACAATGTTGCCGAAGGAAGTTTTCATTTTCTTTGGACGAAAAAACCATTTTTCATTTTCCGAGTGCCCGAAAGGAGGTTTTTTTGTGAAGGAACTACCAAATAATTGTTGCAAAATTGGACCAAATCAATTTTCTAAAATACTAGGACATATTCAATGCACAATTGACAAAATGGTTGGGTGTAAAAAGTTTTGATCCACCTCTCGTGAAAAAGACAAATTTCCGCTGATTTAGTTGGAAGCGGGTCAAATTTGAACTGCAGCTGCCTCATAGTTTGCTATTTATTTTTTCCAAAAATCATTTCTAGTTACATAAGGACCTATTTAATCATAAATACATGGTTTGGTGGCGATACATCGAGGATTGGGCGGTGGCCGAGGGCCCCAACTCTAGAGCGCGTAAACTCGCATGCCCGTCGCGTGGTCACCGCGTGACCGTAATGTTGCCATGTGTTCTGGGCGGCTTAGGCATGTCTAGTGGGTTGGGCACTCCCCAGGTTGGTGCTAGGAAGAAAATTACAACATAAGATTCTCACGAGAAGACCGATCGATGCTCAAACATGAATTAGCAGCCAAGTGTTTGATTAGCGGTACGGGAAATGCACATGGACAATGGGCGCGAGTTTTGGCTGAGGATGATCATCTACTAAGGAGAATGTCTTCACAAATTTTTAGCTCAAAAGGAGGAACCTAGGTGGTACTTGCTTTGCAAAGTACCACGCTGGACAAAAATATGAATGTTGAAGCTGGGCTCAAAATAATGAATGGATTGAGCTGAAATTTTGTGGAGGATGGTTATTTGGGCATAGGAAAGCATTGTAGAAAATTGATACCATTTGGACATGCCAAAGTAGTACTTCCTTCACAATGCTCTTCTATGGACAGAAACTTAGGAAAACTAGTGAGAGAGATTGGATGAATGAAATGAGCTCAAAATTGGTGTAGGTAAGTTACTTAGGTATGGTCA
This sequence comes from Triticum dicoccoides, assembly GCF_002162155.2. Lineage (NCBI taxonomy): Eukaryota > Viridiplantae > Streptophyta > Magnoliopsida > Poales > Poaceae > Triticum > Triticum dicoccoides. The sequence continues at coordinate 724,405,455 of NC_041392.1, forward strand.
TGCGCTGGTCAATTTTCAGATCATTTGGGTAAGCCTAGCCAGTACTTACTTCACAAAGCTTCTCTCGAGGTAGAAACTTTGGAAATTTCCCGAGAAAGATTTACTAGGAAAATTGAGCTGAATATTATCATGTGGCAATGATTTGGGTATGGAAGAGTGCCCGAAAAGTTTGAGGGTAATAGGAGGGGTCTATATAACACTTGCTTTGCAACGTGCCAATTTGGCCATAAAATATAAATTGAACCTGGGCTCACATAGATGATTTGACTGAGCTGCAATTTGGAGGAGGGTGATAATTTGGGCATATGAAGAAACTGTATAAATTTCATGTCATTTAGAGATATAAAAAAGGTACTTCCTTCACAATGCTTCTAGGTGGACAAAAACTTTGGAAATTTGCCGAGGAAGATTTGCTAGGAAAATGGAGCTTAATTTTGTCATGCGGTAATGATTTGGATAGGAAAGAGTGCCCAAAAATTCGTAGGGCAATCAAGAATATATAAATAACACTTCCTTCATAAAGTGTTGTTGTGAACATAATAGGAAAATGAATATTGTTCAATTAGTTTTGAACTAGGCAAGGAAGTATTTTTACATATTTGATGATATGACCCAAAGAATTTATGAGATTTTTTTGGGAATTTTGGGAATGATAGAAATAGAGGTTGCTTCACAACCTAGGGCAAAAACTGCCACATGGACATGACACATAGGCAAAACTGATGAGATGGCGCCTAGTCATCACAACCCACCACAATCTACAAGGCTATGACCATCTATATTGGTCATTAACAACTAGAAATAAGGCAGCGGACTAGCACTGTTTGCTTTGTGACCATTTCGTGTAAGGAAATTACGACCTTTCTGACCAAAATGGTCGCAATGGTTTAGGGTTTGAAGCCCCCTGAACAGCTTTTGACCAATTGGTCTAAAATGGTCATAAATTTATGACCAATTCTTCGAGGGTCACTGATAGAAGGTCATAAGTTGACATATTTCTTGTAGTGTATGCGGCCTAATTCTGGATTCAGGGTTAGGGCGGCGTTCTCCTGTGAGCGCGTATCCTGTTCGGAGAGCTCGGGAATCCAGACATAGTTCGTCCTCAAGATAGAGGGAGAATCGCCGCATTGCTCCTCCACCACCGCTATTTGATGGGTGACCGGCGGAGAGTTAATCTCCCTTTGGCCGGGTTTAAGCCCGATCTGATCGTAGTCCGTAGTGACTCCCAGAGCGGCGATGCGATCCAAGAGCTCGTTCAAAGAGGAGATCTCCATTGGATCCATCTGCTCGGCAAATTTTGAGCCGATGTGGAGGCTATTTTCGATGACCCGAGAGGTCATCGTTGGCGCAGCGGCCGAGTAGGCAGTCATGACGAAGCCGCCAAGTTGGAGAGTTTGGCCTACAGCCAGGGCTCCCCCAGAGGTGATGTTTTCCTTGACAACGAGGCGAGCCATCTTCCTTATGATGACGACACAGTGGAACTCTCAATGAAAGCACCAATGTCGGTGTCAAAACCGGCAGATCTCGGGTAGGGGGTCCCGAACTATGCGTCTAAGGCGGATGGTAATAGGAGGCAGGGGACACGATGTTTACCCAGGTTCGGGCCCTCTTGATAGAGGTAAAACCCTACATCTTGCTTGATTGTTCTTGATGATATGAGTATTACAAGAGTAGATCTACCACGAGATCAGAGAGGTTAAACCCTAGAAGCTAGCCTATGGTATGATTGTATGTTGTCCTACGGACTAAAACCCTCCGGTTTATATAGACACCGGAGGGGGCTAGGGTTACACAAGGTCGGTTATAAAGTAGGAGATATACATATCTCTATTGCCTAGCTTGCCTTCCATGCCAAGTAAAGTCCCATCCGGACACGAGATGAAGGCTTCAATCTTGTATCTTCACGGTCCAATAGTCCGGTAAAAGGATATAGTTCGGCTGTCCGGAGACCCCCTAATCCAGGACTCCCTCGGAGACCTATCTTCTTAACGCCAGGAATGAAGTCAACACAAAACCCAATGACATCCTCTGTTTGATGGCCCATGGAGATGCTTCCTTCTGGCCTAGCACGGTTACGGACATATTTCTTTAGGACTCCCATGAACCTCTCAAAGGGGAACATATTGTGTAGAAATACGGGCCCCAGAATGACAATCTCGTCGACTAGATGAACTAGGACGTGCATCATGATATTGAAGAAGGATGGTGGGAACACCAGCTCGAAACTGACAAGACATTGCGCCACATCACTCCTTAGCCTTGGTACGATTTCTGGATCGATCACCTTCTGAGAGATTGCATTGAGGAATGCACATAGCTTCACAATGGCTAATCGGACGTTTTCCGATAGAAGCCCCCTCAATGCAACCGGAAGCAGTTGCATCATAATCACGTGGCAGTCATGAGACTTTAGGTTCTGGAACTTTTTCTTTGGTATATTTATTATTCCCTTTATATTCGACGAGAAGCCAGTCAGGACCTTCATACTGAGCAGGCATTCAAAGAAGATTTCTTTCTCTTCTTTCGTAAGAGCGTAGCTGGCAGGACCTTCATACTGCTTCGGAGGCATGCCGTCTTTTTTGTGCAAACGTTGCAGGTCCTCCCATGCCTCAAGTGTATCTTTTGTCTTCCCATACACGTCCAAGAAGCCTAGTAGGTTCACGCAAAGGTTCTTCATCACGTGCATCACGTTGATTGAAGAGCAGACCTCTAGGTCTTTCTAGTAGGGTAGGTACCAAAATATAGATTTCTTCTTCCACATGGGTGTGTGTCCCTCAGCGTCATTCGGAACAGCTAGTCCGCCGGGACCCTTTCCAAAGATTATGTGTAAATCATTGACCATGGCAAGTACGTGATCACCGGTACGCATGGCGGGCTTCTTCCAGTGATCTGCCTCGCCTTTGAAATGCTTGCCTTTCTTTCTATATTGATGGTTGGTCAGAAGAAATCGACGATGGCCCAGGTACACATTCTTCCTGCATTTGTCCAGGTATATACTTTCAGTTTCATCTAAACAGTGCGTGCATGCGTGGTATCCCTTGTTTGTCTGTCCTGAAAGGTTACTGAGAGCGGGCCAATCGTTGATGGTTACAAACAGCAATGCGTGCAGGTTAAATTCCTCCTGTTTGTGCTCATCCCATGTACATACACCGTTTCCATTCCACAGCTGTAAAAGTTCTTCAACTAATGGCCATAGGAACACATCAATGTCATTGCCGGGTTGCTTAGGGCCTTGGATGAGAACTGGCATCATAATGAACTTCCGCTTCATGCACATCCAAGGAGGAAGGTTATACATACATAGAGTCATGGGGCCAGGTGCTGTGATTGCTGCTCTGCTCCCCGAAAGGATTAATGCCATCTGCGCTTAAACCAAACCACACGTTCCTTGGGTCACTTGCAAACTCAGGCCAGTACTTTCTCTCGATTTTTCTCCACTGCGACCCGTCAGCAGGTGCTCTCAACTTCCCGTCTTTCTCACGTTCCTCACTGTGCCATCACATCAACTTGGCATGCTCTTCGTTTCTGAACAGACGTTTCAACCATGGTATTATAGGAGCATACCACATCACCTTCGGAGGAACCCTCTTCCTGGGGGGCTCGCCGTCAACACCATCAGGGTCATCTCGTCTGATCTTATACCGCAATGCACTGCATACTGGGCATGCATTCACATCCTTGTACGCACCACGGTAGAGGATGCAGTCATTAGGGCATGCATGTATCTTCTGCACCTCTAATCCTAGAGGGCATATGACCTTCTGTGTTGCGTATGTACTGTTGGGCAATTCGTTATCCTTTCGAAGCTTCTTCTTCAATATTTTCAGTAGCTTCTCAAACCCTTTGTCAGGAACAACACTCTCTGCCTTCCACTGTAGCAATTCCAGTACGGTACCGAGCTTTGTGTTGCCATCTTCGCAATTGGGGTACAACCCTTTTTTGTGATCCTCTAACATGCGATCGAACTTCAGCTTCTCCTCTTGACTTTCGCATTGCGTCCTTGCATCGACAATGACCCGGTGGAGATCATCATCATCGGGCACATCATCTGGTTCCTCTTGATCTTCAGCAGCTTCCCCCTTTGTAGGATCATTGGGCACATCATCTGGTTCCTCTTGATCTTCAGCAGCTTCCCCCATTGCAGCATCACCGTATTCAGGGGGCAAATAGTTGTCATCGTCCTCTTCTTCTTCACCGTCTTCCATCATAACCCCTATTTGTCCGTGCCTCGCCCAAACATTATAGTGTGTAGTGTGGAATGAAACCCTTGTAAAGGATGTGGGTGTGAAGGATTTTCCGGTCAGGGTAAGACTTCATATTCCCACATTTAGGGCATGGACAACACATAAAACCATTCTGCTTGCTTGCCTCGGCCACTTCGAGAAAATCATGCACGCCCTTACTGTACTCGGAGGTGTGTCTGTCACCGTACATTCATTGTCGGTTCATCTGCATGCATTATATATAATTAAGTGTGTCAAAAACCATTACAGAACATCATGAATAGATAACTAAGTGACCAAATTAATAGAGGTTCATCATCACAATTAAACCAAAGTACATACATAGTTCTCATCTAACAACATATAGCTCTCCAGAGCATCTAATTAATTAAACCATACATTGAAACTACGTAAAACATTTCAATGCGAAAACAAATGCGATCATAATCGCAACCAAGGTAACAATTGATCCAACATCATAATGATATCAAGCCTCGGTATGAATGGCATATTTTCCAATCTTCAAGTACATGCAACTCCAATATCATCTTCTTCTCCTCATTTTTTTTATTTTTTCCTTCAAGTAATTGTTTTCTTCTTCAACTAAGTTTAACCTCTCAACAATAGGGTTGGTTGGAATTTCCGGTTCAACTACCTCCTACATAAATAAAATCTATGTCACGTTGGTCGGCATAATTGTCATAAACAATAAATGAACCAAATAGTTATAAAAAGATAATATATACCACATCTGAATCATAGACAGGACGAGGGCCGACGGGGGAGGATACGAAAACCATCGCACTATATAGTAACAAGCAATAAAATAGTAAGAAAATTAGACAAGTATCTATCCAAAGTAAGAATTTTTTTTCTTTCAGAAAGAAGATAAGAACAAGAGGCTCACCACGGTGGTGCCGGTGACGAGATCGGCGTGGGCGATCGACGGCAGTGAAGACGGGAATAGGACATGACGGGCCGCTAAACCTAGACAAATCTCGAGGAAAATGGAGCTTTGAAGTCAAGCTTCGACAGGAGAAAGCTTAACTAGTGTGGCTCGGGCATTTCATCGAACACCTCATGTGCATATGAGGTGATCTAGAGCACCACAAAGCCCTCCCCTCGACGGCCAGATAAAAATAGAGCACTGGAGTGCTCTGCTCGCGGGCGAGGGGTATATATAGGCACCTCATTGGTACCGCTTTGTGACATAAACTGGGAATAAATGGAAGCCTATGGTCCCAGTTCAAGCCACCAACCGGGACCAATGGTGGTGGGCCAGGAGCAAGGCCCATTGGTCCCGGTTCGTCCCAGCAACCGGGACCAAAGGGGCTAGACGAACCGGGACCTATGCCCCCACGAGGCCCGGCAGGCCGCTAGCCTCACGAACCGGGACCAATGCCCCCATGGGTCCCAGTTCTGGACTGAACCGGGACTAATGGGCTGACCCGGCCTGAACCAAAGCCCTCTTTTCTACTAGTGAATTCTCCACATCCTCGGTTAACTGCATCGTTGTGACCCTTGGCCAAAGCCTCATGACTTCAGTCAAAGCCACGGCCGCGAGGCCTAGCTAGGCCTATATCTCACTAGTGTAGAACCGAGCAATAGCACCGGTTCATAAGGCCCTTTAGTGCCGGTTCCATAACCGGCACTAAAGTGTGGGCACTAAAGGCCCCCCCCTTTAGTACCGGTTAAGCACGAACCGGTGCTAAAGGGAAACCACGTGGCACGAGCCAGCTCCGGGGGCTGGGAGCCCTTTAGTACCGGTTGGTAACACCAACTGGTACTAAAATGTTTGGGTTTTTTTTGGTCTTTTTCATTTAATTTTGTGTTTTCCATTTTAATTCTTTTTCGTTTGCTGGTATTTTACGATACTACACATTGTACACGTTATGCATATATATATATATAAATAGAATTTCTAGTAGAACCAATCATATATATATCATCAATGTCTCACAAACCACCATATTAATTCACACATACACACATGTATAGCTATATACAATTTCTCCTACATATGCATGTTGCCTTCGGAGCCAGTGGCATTAGCCTAATTGTTGCCTTCGGAGCATGATGACAATTGGAAGTGGTTCATGACCTGGTCGATGGGGGCGGTAGCGGGTAATAGTATTCTCCATTCGGATTTATGACCTGGTCGAGCAAAAATCCCGCTATTTCCTCTTGAAGTGCTTCTACGCGCTCCATTTCTAGGAGCTTGTCCCGCACCTCTGTGAACTGTTAAGAAGGAGATCAATATGCATGTGTATTAGTTGTGTGACTAGATATCGATAATGGTGTAAAAATTGTGAATAGTGTTCTGACAAGCATACCCATTCCTGTCTTTGAGATCTGCTCCTTTCGGACGCCATCATGCGAATGTTCTCGCAAACGCAGAATGCACACAGATTAGTCCCCTGCGCCTGCTTCAGGGCCTTTATTACGAGAATGGAATTTAATTTGATCAGATAATAATTAATCAAGCATGATAATTAAAGAGATGGCAGCTAGCTAGCTAGCTAGTACTACTTAATTACTTACCTTGGGTCGAAACCATTTCAGCTGTCGTTTCCATTCGCCTTCCGTGACGCTGATGAACCTTGCCCAAGCCCTGCCCGCCGACAAAGAAAATGAATAAAGGGGTTATTAAATAGTTCATATCATGAAATGATGAACTAAATAGGCCGAGATATATAGTAAATAATGATTGAAATTACCTGTTGACTATCCCAAACAAGATGTTATAGTCACTATTTGCTTTGAGTAGTGAGTCCAGTATTTCAACTGTTCCGGCGTCAACTTTAAGGATACACAAGATCCAGTGAAATCTGCATGCACACACGTTTGCATGTCTTAATTAAGCGGGCATATGTAAGCAAAAACATGTAGCTAGCTAGTAGGCAAAAACAGAGAATTTGTAGTACAAGAAAGTGTGACTCACTGGAAGTTGTAAGGAAGTAGTATATCTTCATTGTATTTGAGGCGCTTCAAGAACTCTAGCATGCTGTCCTCTACCTGCTTTTCATGATGCTTGTTTATTTTCCATGTGTATTCATTAACGGTGTTTGGGTCAATGAACCCAATGCCATAGCGTCCACCTTTTCTCATTTCATACATCTTCATCCTGCATAATACCACAGAAAAGAATATAGTGAGGATAATTACAGGTAATGACTGATCAAAAGGATCAATACAGCTAGCTTGAGACTTAAATTACAGAAAGAAATCACTTACAGACAATAGCAACTGACGATATATTTGTCGAGTGCATCTTGATTGTATAACTGAAACAGTTCAGAATACTCAACGGTCACAGGTTTCTGATGGTAGTAATGATCCTTCTTGACTTGCACCATGAGGGACTCTCGATCGAATCTCTTGGTAATGTCCATGTACCATTAATGCAATTCATACATTCTCATTGGGAGCTTCTTGACCTCTTCTGGCTTGACCAAAGATTGGCCCCGGGCATATTTCCGTTTTATTTCCTCCTCTGTAAGCACAGGCATGTCCTCGATCTCGAGGTGTTGTCCAACAGTGATGTTGAGAGTTTCAGCCTGCATTATATGCTCCTGGGTTATTACCACATCGCCCACCTCGGGAACGTAAACTGTTTGCCCATAATAATATTGGGCGCGCGTACTGTCACGTGTTTTTGGCGGCACAACAAGCGGGGGGATCGATTGCGCCGCCTGTTCTCCCAGCTGGGCAACGGTTTTCCCGCATTTTTTGACAGCTGCTTGTTGTTTGCTCGAGCTCGAGCTCGCTTCCTTCTGTAGACGTTGTCGATGTAACTTCCTGATGTGGCGCTCATAGTCTGTGTCAACAGGCTTAGGAGCTGGTGGTTGAGCCATACGAATGAAGTGGTCAACTACTTCCACAGGCACTTTCTCCCTTGGCGGCGGTGGCGGTTTCGGTCCAAAATGGGCGTCGACTTCTGCCCGCACTATGGCATTGGTTCGCTCCTCGGTCCTGTTGTAAGCCCTCTCAGGAAGAGGAGTAGTGAGGTTTGGACCATATTTATATCGCTTTCCTCCGCCTATACTTCATGTACTATGACCTCGACTCACACCGCTACGCACCATAGCTATGGGGTGTCTCTTCTGCGATTGCTGAGGCGGCGGAGACGGCTGACGGGGCTGAGTTGGACGAGGAGGATTGGCCTGAAGCTGTGTCGGACTTGTAGGAGGAGTGGCCTGAGGTTGTGCCGGACTTGGAGGAGGAGTGGACGTCTGACGCGTTGGTGGACTTGGAGGAGCGGGAGTCTGCTGACTCGATGGCGGACTTCGACGAGGTGGCGGGTGACGCGGTGTCGGTGGCTTTCGAAAGATGATGCAATCCTTTCTCCATAGGATGATACGATGTTTGGCATCTCCGAGTGTGTGCTCCTCGTCACCTCCAGGAATGTCAAGCTCTAGCCCTGAATATTGGTCCACCACCTCATCAACCACGACACGAGCATAGCCTGCTGGAATCGGGTTGCAATGGAAGGTTGCATCAAGGGAATTTGTATAAGCAACGTCGTCCGCCACCTTCAAGGATATGTTCTTAATTTTGAAGTGTAGCTCGCAGTTAGTGTTCTCCGCGATGTCATCCATGGGGTATCTATCCAGCATTGCGTCAAACGGGGCGGAACCCACGCTGCTTCTCGGCATGGATGGGGCGGTGGTATCCAATGCTGGATCATCCGCTAGCTGCTGCAGCTGCTGAGACCCCCTTTGCTGGTTAAGTGAGTCGATCTGCTCCTGCTGCCGCTGGAATTTGACTACCAAGTCTGCGTGCGCTGATTCTAGGCCTTGAAGGCGTTCATAGTCCAGCTTCCTCTTCTCTTCCTCCATCTTCCTCTGCTTCTCCTCTGCAATCTTCCTTCTCGCACGGGTTCTATAGTCGGTGTTCCAGTCCGAAAACCCCTCATACCACGGAATAGCGCCCTTGCCTCGTGTTCTTCCCGGGTGTTCAGGATTTCCTAGGGCACGCGTAAGCTCGTCGTTCTCTCTATTGGGCTGGAACACCCCCGTTCGAGCCTCTTCTATTGCAACAAGTATATTATCGTCGGCTCCATTCAGACATGCCTTCGTTGAAACTTTGCATGTCTTCGGGTCCAACTCCCCCCATGCGCATAGAACCAAGTCCTGCACCTGGGGGGCCAGCTCTTAGTAACCGGAGTGACACCTGCATCCTCCATCTCTTTCTCAGACTTATCCCACTTAGGCATTGCCACCGCGTAGCCACCTGGCCCCAGCTTATGGAACTTATCCTTTTTTCGGCATTCTTCTTGTTTATTCTCGATCGTTCCTTAGCTAATTCTGAATCCTTGAATTTCACGAAATCGTCCCAATGAGCAATTTTATTCTCTAGTGTTCCCTCAAATACTGGAGTCTTCCTTCCTCCCTTGACGTACTTGCCCCATTCACGATTCTTGTGGTTCTTGAATGCAACCGCCATCTTCCTAAGAGCAGCGTCCTTGACTTTCTGCACATCTGCTTCTGTGAAATGATCAGGTAGGGTGAAATGTTCCATGAGAGTATCCCAAAGTAGACTTTTTTGTCTGTCATCGACAAAAGTAAGATCTGGACGTGGCTTTGCTGGCTCTCTCCATTCTTGAAGGGAGATCAGGAGTTGGTTCTTCACAAGAACTCCGCACTAACGAACGAACATGTCTGCAATCTTCTTAGGCGCTAATGGTTCGCCATTAGGTCTGATTGCCTCGATATTATACTTTACGCCCTCCTTCAACTTTTTGCTCGGGCCTCGTTTCATCCTGTTGCCTAAAGATTTGCTCGATCCGGATGGCTGAAAGAAGAAAGATCGATTCGTTAATATATCTTCAACTCATTTAAAACATGTGATGATCGCCAGATGCCTACTTATATAAATATATATACCTCGCCGGTCTTTGTTGTTTCAGGATCAACACGTTCTTTGTCATCGTCGTTCATGACTTCATCAATTCGGTCGTCGCGATCGAATATCATATCACCCTCTCCGGTGTTGTTTAGAAATTCCGAGCCATCATAATCTTCTTCATTCTGATCATCATCTGGCCCGCGTATCATATCGAACATAGTCTGTTCTGCCTCTCTGTCGGTATTGTCCGCCATAGCTTTTATTTAACTATGCCAAAAGAAATATAAAACAATTTAGTATTCAAATTACATCGTCTCGAATAATAGATATAATCTCAAATACATCATCTCGAATAATAGATATAATCTCGAATACATCGTCTCGAATAATAGATATAATCTCGAATACATCTTCTCGAATAATATATAATATTGAATAGTACATCACTGGCTAGGTAGCTAATTAAAGATCGAATACTACAGAAGAATCTAGGACACTCGCGGTTCCTGCGGCGCGGGCGGTGGACACCCAAAGAGAAGGAACCCTAACACTAACTATGCTATCATTGCATATGTCAAAATTCTATATGCTATTTCATACTAATTAAGCATCTAACACTAAAAACAGAAAATACAACTTTTATACATCCATTAAAAAACTGAAAAACAACATTATATAAAAAAATTCCATACTAATTAAACACTAATTATATCCATCTAACATGCATTCATACATATATACTAGTGAAAAAATAATAATCTAAAAAATCTAAACTAATTAAACATACAAAATACGTATATACTAATATATACATGCATTAATTCATACATATGTACGTGTGTGTGTGTGTGTGTGTGTGTTCATCATGCTTGTGTGTGTGTGTATGGGCTCGGGGAGGGGCGGCGCCCATGGTGGCCGCCGGGGCGAGGGAGAGGAGTTAGAGGGGGAAAGCTCACAGCGGGGCGACGGCGACAGCAAGGCGACGGCCGGGGGCGGCGACGGGCCGGGGCGTGACGCGGGGGCGGCGCGACGGGGACGGGCCCGGGGCGGCAACGGAGACGAGGGCGGCGACAGCGATGGCGTCGATCGATCGGGGCACGCGGGCGGTGCTTCAATGGGGAAACAGAGGAAGAAACAGAGGGAGAATGAAATTTCCGTAAGTGTTGTATATATAGAAGGCACCTTTAGTACCGGTTGGAGCCACCAACCGGTACTAAAGGCCTGTTTTGGCCAGGCCAAGCGGCGGGAACCGCACCCCCTTTAGTACTGGTTGGTGCCGCGAACCGTTACTAAAGGGGGTGCGCTGGCGCAGGTGCGGTGCGCAAGTTTAGTCCCACCTCGCTAGCCGAGGGGCGATCGCGCTGGTTTATAAACCCCCGTGCGGTAGCTCTCTCGAGCTCCTCTCCAAAGCAGGCCTACTGGGCCTACATGTTCTGTGCTGCCCTGTTGGCCTACTGGGCCTTTGCGGGCCTGCATCCTGGCCCAACAACAGGTTGGGTTTCTAGTCGTATGCAGGTCGCTCTGGCCTAGTAGGCGGGCTTTTTTATTTTTTTTGCTTTATTTATTTTTGAGTTGTTTTTTTGTGTATTTAGAGTTTCTTTGTGAATATTTTTGCTTTAGGTACAAAAAATTACAAACTTTCTGTTAGTGCCCGTAGTTTTCAAATTTGAATAGTTTAAATTTTGAATTATTTGAAATTAGTGTGAATCACTAGTTTGTGAATAACTTAACTTTAAAAATCAGTAAAGGCATGAAAGAATTTGTTTGCACATAAAATTTCTTCGTGTTTTAAATGCCAAAACACATAATTAACTACCCTAACTATTACAGAGATTTCCTTCTGGGTGTGAAACACAGAAGAAAGTGATGATAGTGAAGCCGATCACATCCCAGATCTTTGGGTGTGAAACTTTTTCTTCGCGTGTGTCCCTTTGCGCCGTAACCATGGAAAATCTTCATCATTTAACGGGATGCTCGGGTCAATATTCACTATGAATGGAGCAATTTCATCAAACTTTTCATAATCTTCTGACTTGTCTGTCTTGTCACCCACTCCCACGATGTTTCTCTTCCCAGAAAGAACTATGTACCGCTTTGGCTCATCGTACGATGCATTCGCTTCCTTATCTTTTCTTTTTCTTGGCTTGGTAGACATGTCCTTCATATAGAAAACCTGTGCCACATCATTGGCTAGGACGAATGGTTCGTCTGCATACGCAAGATTGTTGAGATCCACTGTTGTCATTCCGTACTGCGGGTCTTCCGTTACCCTGCCTCGTGTCATAGTGACCCATTTGCACCGAAACAAAGGGACCTTCAAACCACGTCGATAGTCAAGTTCCCATATGTCCTGTATATAACCATAATATGTTTCCTTTCCCGTCTTGGTTTCTGCATCAAAGCGGGCACCACTGTTTTGGTTGGTGCTCTTCTTATCTTGGGCGATCGTGTAAAATGTATTACCATTTATCTCGTACCCTTTGAAAGTCATTATATTCGAAGATGGTAACCGGGACAGCAAGTACAGGTCATCTTCAATAGAGGTGTCATGCATGGTATGTGTCTGCAACCAGCTGGCGAAACTCCTAGTTTGTTCATGTGTAATCCAGTCATCAGACCGCTCCAGGTGTTTGGAGCGTAGCAAATTCTTGTGTTCATCCATATACGGACCTACCAAGGCGGAATTATGTAGAACTGTGTAGTGTGCTTCAGTGAGAGAATCTCTGTTCATACATATTATTTGTTCCCCTCCTAGCGTGCCTTTTCCATCCAGTCTGCCCTTATGCCGCGATTTAGGAACACCAATCGGCTTAAGGTCAGAAATAAAGTCAATACAAAACTCAATGACCTCCTCATTTTGACGGCCCTTGGAGATGCTTCCTTCTGGCCTAGCACGGTTATGAACATATTTCTTTAAGACTCCCATGAACCTCTCAAAGGGGAACATATTGTGTAGAAATACAGGACCCAAAACGTTAATCTCTTCGCATAGGTGAACTAGGACGTGCGTCATGATGTTGAAGAAGGATGGTGGGAACACCAACTCGAAACTGACAAGACATTGCACTAAATCATTATCTAACCTTGGTATGATTTCTGGATCGATTACCTTCTGAGAGATTGCATTAAGAAATGCACATAGTTTCAAAATGGCTAATCGAACATTTTCTGGTAGAAGCCCCCTCAATGCAACCGGAAGCAGTTGCGTCATAATCACGTGGCAGTCATGAGACTTTAGGTTCTGAAACTTTTTCTTTGCCATGTTTATTATTCCCTTTATATTCGACGAGAAGCCAGATGGTACCTTAATACTGAGCAGGCATTCAAAGAAGATTTCCTTCTCTTCTTTGGTAAGAGCGTAGCTTGCATGACCCTGATGTATGCCGTCTTTTCTGTGCATACGTTGCTGGTCCTCCCGTGCCTCAGGTGTATCTTTTGTCTTCCCATACACGCCCAAGAAGCCAAGCAGGGTCACACAAAGATTCTTCGTCACGTGCATCACGTCGATTGCGGAGCGGACCTCTAGGTCTTTCCAATAGGGCAGGTCCCAAAATATAGATTTCTTCTTCCACATGGGTGCGCGTCCGTCAGCGTCATTCGGAACAGGTTGTCCACCAGGACCCTTTCCAAAGACCACCTTCAAATCCTTGACCATATCATGTACATCAGCACCAGTACGGTGGCGAGGCTTCGTCCGGTGATCCGCCTCACCTTTGAAATGCTTGCTTTTCTTTCTTACGGGATGCCTGCTTGGAAGAAATCGACGATGTCCCAGGTATACATTCTTCTTACAATTAGCCAAATATATACTGTCGGTATCGTCCAAACAGTGCGTGCATGCGTGGTATCCCTTGTTTGTCTGTCCTGAAAGGTTACTGAGAGTAGGCCAATCATTGATGGTCACGAACAGCAACGTCTTTAGGCCAAATTCTTCCCCCATGTGCTCATCCCACGCACGTACACCTGTTCCATTCCACAGTTGTAAGAGTTCTTCAACTAATGGCCTTAGGTACACATCAATGTCGTTGCCGGGTTGCTTAGGGCCTTGGATGAGCACTGGCATCATAATGAACTTCTGCTTCATGCACAACCAAGGAGGAAGGTTATACAAACATAGAGTCACAGGCCAGGTGCTATGGTTGCTGCTCTGCTCCCCAAAAGGATTAATGCCATCTGCGCTTAGACCAAACCATACGCTCCTTGCGTCATCTGCAAACTCCTTCCCGTACTTTCTTTTGATTTTTCTCCACTGCGACCCGTCAACGGGTACTCTCAACTTTCCGTCTTTCTTACGGTATTCTCTGTGCCATCGCATCGCCTTGGCATGCTCTTTATTTTGGAACAAACGTTTCAACCGTGGTATTATAGGAGCATACCACATCACCTTGGCAGGAATCTTCTTCCTGGGGCGCTCGCCCTCGACATCACCAGGGTCATCGCGGCTGATCTTATAGCGCAATGCACCACATACCGGGCAAGCGTTCAAATCCTCGTACTCACCGCGGTAGAGGATGCAATCATTAGGGCATGCATGTATCTTCTACACCTCTAACCCTAGAGGCAGACAGCCTTCTTTGCTTCGTACGTACCCTCGGGCAATTCGTTGTCCTTTGGAAGCATATCCTTTATCATTACCAGCAACTTTCCAAATCCCTTGTCAGATACACCATTCTCTGCCTTCCATTGCAGCAATTCCAGTGTGGTGCCCAGCTTTTTCTTGTCACCTACGCAATTCGGGTACAATATTTTTTTGTTATCCTCTAACATGCGCTGCAACTTCTTCTTCTCCAAATCACTTGCGCAGTTTCTCTTTGCATCGGCAATGGCCTGACCTAGATCATCAACAAGCTCATCTGATGCCTCTTCTTTAGCTTCTTCCCGCATTGCCGGCTCAGCTTCTTCCCGCATTACCGGCTCAGCTTCTTCCCCCATTGTTGTATCATCGTATTCAGGGAACCCATGGCTAGGATAGCTGTCGTCGTCCTCTTCTTCTTCATTGTCTTCCATCATAACCCCTATTTCTCCGTGCTTGGTCCAAACATTATAGTGGGGCATGAAACCATACTTAAACAGGTGGACGTGAATGGTTCCTGATGTAGAGTAATTGTGACCATTCTTACAGCCAGCACATGGAGAAGGCATAAAACCATCCGCCCGCTTGTTTGCCTCAGCCGCAAGCAGAAAAGTATGCACGCCCTCAATGAACTGGGGAGAGCATCGGTCATCGTACATCCATTGCCGGCTCATCTTCATTACACAACACCGAATAGACCAAACTAATACAAGTTCATACATAAAGTTCATACAACACTTAAATGCAACAAACAAATAACTCTCTAGCTAAAGCATTTAAATGCAACAACAAATGCGATCAGGATCGCAACTAAGGTAACAATGGATCCAACAGAATAATGATACCAAGCCTCACTATCGATGGCATATTTTCTAATCTTTCTAATCTTCAAGCGCATTTTCTCCATCTTGATCTTGTGATCATCGACGACATCGGCAACATGCAACTCCAATTCCATCTTCTCCCCCTCAATTCTTTTCAATTTTTCTTTCAAGTACTCGTTTTCTCTTTCAACTAAATTTAACCTCTCGACAATAGGGTCGGTTGGAATTTCCGGTTCACATACCTCCTAGAAAAGAATTCTATGTCAACTTGATGGGCATAAGTTGTCATAAACACGAAATGCAACTAGTTTTAAAAGAGAATATATATACCACATCCGAATCATAACAAGGACGAGGGCCGATGGGGACGGATATCAAAACCATGGCACTATATGTATAACAAACAACGTACAGATAAGATAATTATACGAGTAACTATATATCCAAATCACACAAACATCAATTTTTATATAAAATTTCATGAACAAGAGGCTCACCACAAGGTGGTGCCGGCGACGGGACGGTGCGGGCGATCGACGGTGGTTACGACTGAGATTTAAAAGGCACTAAGTAAACCACACCTACATATGCAAACTAAGTGTTATTTTTGACCTCAAATTGCATATAAAATAAATACTAGCACATATATATATATATCCTCCCAAATTACTAAACTCACAAATTAATCACTATATAAAGCATTGCAAGAGCTAATCTAGCAATGAGAGATGAAAGGACAAAGTTGCTAACCTTTGTGATCATTTGAATGGATGGGGGCCTTCAAATCTTGACAAATTTTGGGCAAAATGTGTGATGAGCTCGAGAGGAAGAGGGGAAGAACAGAAAGGAGAGGGGAAAGGGGAAGAACAGAGCGAGCTCGGGTGGACGAAGGGTTTATGTAGGACGACCTTTAGTACCGGTTCGTGCCAAGAACCGGTACTAAAGGGCCTGGAGGGGCCCCAGTCTGACAACATCCTGCCACCAATCTCATTAGTACCGGTTCGTGGCACGAACCGGTGATAAAGGTTCGCCACGAACCGGTACTAATGAAAGCGGCCCGGCTAGCCGTTGGAACCGACACTAATGTATACATTAGTGCCGGCTCAAATACAAATCAGCACTAATGTGCTTCACGTTTGACCCTTTTTCTACTAGTGTCTCTTGCCCAGGTGTCATTCGTGATTGCGTCCAAGACCAATCTTGTCAACCTTATATGCCTTGGGATCCTCCCATAGATTCCGGAGCCAGTTCACGTATCATGAAGCCATTGATCCACCGATCCTCCCAGAATAGTGTACTCTTCTCGTTTCCCACCATGGCTCTAGCTACCACCTGGAACAGGACCATAGACTCCACCGGCACAAATATGCCAAACTCCGTCAATGGTTTCGATTTGTTAGATCGCTGAAGCCATGGCCACCATGCTTGAAGCGCCTTATTCAACATGTGCAAGTTCGGAATTCCCAGGCCACTAGCCCACTTTAGTCTGCATAATATTTCCCACGTGACTGAGCAGTTGCCACCATTTGCTTCTTTCTTGCCACACCAAAGGAAACGATGACAGGTTTTGACAAGCACTGCCAACGTTTTTTGTGGTAAGTCCAATGCTAGCATCAAAAGTATTGGGATGGTGCAAAGCACGGACGTGATGAGTGTGAGGTGCCCACTCTTTGGTAGCGTTGTCGCCTTCCAGTTAGGGAGGTAGCCAGCTAGCTAATCCACATGGCTTTGAAGTTGCGCCACCGTCTGTTTTCTGAGCGTCAGCGGCAGTCCCAAGTAGGTGCAGCAGAACATCAAGGTAGCGGAGCCGAGCGAAGTACAAACCGTGGTCATCTCATCTTGAGAGCATCTAATGGGCATGGCCGCACTTTTGTTCATGTTGACTGTAAGTCCAAAGGCTTGCCCAAACAACTGCATGATTGCTCCACACGTGCCCGTCTCGAGCTCGATTAGCTTGAAGAACACCATAACTTACGCAAACATGGAGACGCATTGGTGCAGTCCCGTTCTAGCCAATGGAGTGAACAAGCCTTTGGCAGGCAGTGGAGGGGCTCCATGCATAGGACAAAGATCATGGGCAATAATGGATCCCCTTGCCGCATTCCTTGGCAACTCAAGATTGACTTTCTCGGTAATTAAGCCATTTGTCATGATTCTTGTGGAAGAAGTAGCCAGTCACTACCAGAAACTGCACTTTTCCCGACGGCCAGAAACCCACAGGAAAATTCAGATTACCGTCAGGAAACTATTTCCTGTCGGTCAGCCGACAGGCAAAATCCGTCAGGATTAAAACGACAGGGAAATCCTCTAATTCCTGACGGTTAACCGACAGGAATTATTTTCCTGGCGGCTATTCCTGTAGGCTACTCTCAGGAAAATCTTGATTCGTCAGGTTTAGAAACAGACATTTTGTGACAGCCAGCCGACAGGGAAACATGCATTTTCCTTATGGGTAAACACCCAGGATAAATGAAAACAGAATTTGCATGTTATCCATATCATACCTATGTGCATGCATCCGAGATCAGTATACATACAACACACATATACATATATATAGAGCAAACGATGATCTGACATTTTGCACTTGACAAGTGAAAAGTTTACTTCCTCAAAGGCAATAACATAACAGTTGTACAAATTCATTGGCACCACCACTCTAAATTTTCATCCATCACCTACATTCATCAGTTCATAA
Organism: Triticum dicoccoides; assembly: GCF_002162155.2. NCBI lineage: Eukaryota > Viridiplantae > Streptophyta > Magnoliopsida > Poales > Poaceae > Triticum > Triticum dicoccoides. The sequence goes on from NC_041392.1 coordinate 724,423,620, forward strand.
GTTCCTAAGTCATCTGGACTACCACCGATGTTCCCACCATCAATGTTGCATACAGTGTTGCCATTGTTGTGGTTGTCCATAGCACCATCCTCCAAACTAACATGAGATGAATAGGTGTTTCCCTGCGAATTCAGGTACAACATTAGGGAGAACTAATATTAAAAAATCAAGAGAAGATGAGCAACATCAGGTAGATATCTGAATCAATAGGAGTTGCATTACAATGTGCATACTATGGTCCCTACCTACAACATTGATGCTCTCATTGCTGTTAGCATGAGAAATTGTGTATTAAGGTGATTAAGAACATAATCTGCTCTGCTTGTTGACAATTTAAATACCATGACACTTCATTGAGAAAACACACATAGGCCAATCAAGAAATACGGAAGAAAAAAGAATGCCCACTCAGTATTTTGTTTGTAAATTTGAGATATGGCATATGGCAGCACAATAATCATTGGATGTTATACTATAGCTAGTGTAGTGCTTTTAGGGGAAAAGAATATGAGTAATTAACACTGAAAATGCACCAGTCGCTTAAAGTTCGACCTTGCATCCATTAGGAGGCATTCTTAATGAGGTTTCGGCCTTCTTTGTACTCCCCTCATCGTCAATAAGTAATGCATTGAATAAATGATGAGAATAGCAAATAATAAGGTAAGAACCAACACACCTAAGTATTTGTGAGATAATCACCACATCAAGACAAGCATATACACCGCCTTAGTGTGAGAGGTACCTGAGATAGGTTTTGATTTGCATGCTGCAACTTCTTTGTTCATCAATTTTGACCACATAACTTTGCTGCATCCACACCCTTTCATCATTGGTACCAGAAAGCTTGTTTTACCACTAGTCCATGACGCCTTACCCTTTTTACGCCTAAAACAAGCAGGAAAGAATTACTTCATATACACACTCATGAACCATCAGTCTGATAGTGTAATCATTGGTAGATAGCCGAAAGACATAGACAACAAGTAATTAAGAAAAAAAAATGCAAAACAGTCATCACTTCCATCAAGGATATTATTTTCAGTTTTTAGTTCTAATCTACAACAATAATAACCTATGGAGTAAGTTAGTGTGCTGAGTTCCAGAAGCAAAATCGGCTTGTGTTCTTTTGAAACAAGCAAATTGCATGAAGTTAATTCGTTTGGATGGTGCAACCATCTCAAGTTGAAAAGTGCCTCTCTTTTTTCGGATAATAAAAAGCAAGCAATCAAGCCTCAGGTTGTGGCATCTGCCTGGGTCAACTACAAGACACTAGCAAGCGAATATAAACACACAACATTCAGATTTCTATGCTATAAATCAGTTTAACAAGCATGTACCTTCCTTTTCTCCAACAGCATCTTCAGGTTCCTCAAAGCAGAGAACAGGCAGAGGAGACAACAAGGCCGAGAGTTCCGATAAAAGTAGAGAGTTCCTTAATTCTCGGAGAGTTCCTGAAAGCACATAACTAGCAACGATAAATGAGACTACTGATAGTACACTTAACAGTAGCATCTAAAAATTTAGATACGAGAGTAAACAAAGCTCTTTCTTGCAAAATGAAAACTGAATAAATCAATACACTCCAAACAAATGCAAAGGGTCCTTATTTTCTCACCCATACGGCTAATCTTTCAAGCAATAAGCCACGCAAAAAAGTAAATCAAGATCCTGCCGCCCAAAGACCTAGATTAATTATACATAAATTTGTATGAATAGATAAGATCCTGACTGCTGTTTTTGGATGACCCAGATTGAGACTTACCACAGTAAAATGGATCAGGCGATTTGGACGAAAGGGAGAGGAGGAGCCTGCTGGTGTCATGTTGGAGGAGTAGCGGGTGGCTTGCTGTTCGTGCGACGGGAGAGTGACCCGGATCTGGATCATGGAGCACGGGGAGCAGGCAACGCGTACAGGGCAGCCCTGTTGGGGTGGTCCAAGGTTAGTGGGATGCGGCGGTAGAGGGAGGTGGAGGCAGAGCGACGGTGGTGGTTCGGGATGGAAGGAGATCGGGGATGGCGGACGAAGGTTGACTCGGGCAGCGGTGGAGGAGCTGGGCGATGAGCGGGGGTGGAGATTGGAGGAGCTGATGGCTAGCAGCGCTGGAACGAGTTCCCTGTCGATGACGGCGGCGGCTGTGGCGAGGAAGTCGGAGGAATGCGGCTGCGGAGGAAGGCGACGGCCATGGAGCAGACGAGATGGGGAAAGTGGAGAAGTGGGGGATTTTTCTAGGGTCTTCTCCTTATCTCTCTTTGTATACTTTGTTGTAGGTCTGTCACGCCCTCGATGCGGCTATAGCTCCCACGTGTCGAGGCACGACTTAGAGGCATAACCGCATTGAAAGCAATGTCGCAAGTCAGGCAATCATTACAACAACCCATGTAATATATAATAAAAAGGGGGAGATGACATAGTTGGCTTACACTCGCCACGTCACATCAGAGTACATAAATAACATCCATCAAACAAACACTCATGGCCCGACTACGGCGCCAAAATAGAAAAGAACCCAACATGCGACAAGGTCCTGAATCGATAACCCCAACTAGGCACCACTACTGATCATCCGGAAAAGATACGTAGTATCGCTGGGAGTCCTCGTCGAACTCCCACTTGAGCTCGTACTCGTCACCTGGAGCAGAATCACCTGGACCTGCATCTGGAGTTGTAGTATCTGTGAGCCACAGGGACTCAGCAATCTCACACCCACGCGATCAAAACTATTTAAGCTCATGGGAATGGATAAGGCAAATATATGTGGAGCTGCAGCAAGCGACTAGCATATGTGGTGGCTAACTTATACGCAAAAGAGAGCGAGAAGAGAAGGCGAAGCACGAGCGAGAAGCTAAAGGAACATCCTGTGCAAGCATAACTCCAACAAGCAACAATCCGGGAACATAACACCGATATGACGGAAACTAGGGCGGCAAGAGTGGAACAAAACACTAGGCGAGAGGCCGAGCCTTCCACCCTTTACCAAGTATATAGATGCATTAAGATAACATAGCAATATAATGGTATCCCAACAAGTACATAAATGTTCCAACGAGGAACGGCTCCAATCTTCACCTGCAGCTAACAACGCTATAAGAAGGGCTGAGCAAAGCGGTAACATAGCCAATCAACGGTTTGCTAGGACAATGGTGGGTTAGGGGTTCAACATGGCAATTGGGAGGCTGACAAGCAAAAGGTAGGCATCGTAGCAGTGGCAAAGCAAAAGAGCGAGCAAACTAGCATAGCAAAGATAGTAGTGATTTCGAGGGTATGATCATCTTGCCTGCACAGTTGTCAGAGTTGACTGGATCCTCACAAGCAAACTCAACGGGCTCCTCGGTAGCGAACTCGTCTCCCGGCTCTACCCAAAGACAAACAAGCAACAAGGATACAATCAACCACGGGCAAGACCAAGCAATATGATGAAATGACGATATGCTATGCGGGATGCGCTGCGGGATGCAAAATGCAAGATATGACAGGAAATGCATGAACCTGGCATCAACTTGGAAAACCAAGTGTGCCACTGGATAGAGGGGATGAAATCGCTTGAAAACGATATAAAGATCATAGGAATCGGAGCTACGGTTTAGAAATGGCAAGCGTTTTAAGATATGACACCGGTATGCGATTTGCAACAAGTAGGCATCTAAATGCAACGAAATGAACATGCTACATCCACCAAACATGAAAACAAAATACATGGCAGTGATGTACACAAGATGGTTGACAAAACACTAGCATTGAGCCATAGGCAAATTCATCCATTAAGAGGTTCAAACAAGCATGGCTAAAACGCAAATGCAAAACAGATTTCAGACTTAGTGAAATTAACACTAGTCTGAAATTTCAGATCACGATGCTCTCTTCGGAGCAGCGAAACAACATGATACGAGACCTGAACATGACAAGTAAGAACATGTCATGGAGGTACTTAACAAGCTTAAAAAAACACCCAAAGTGACCTGGGGCCAAAAGGGTTCACAAAATACTCTACCGAGCTCACGAACATAGCTCGAACACAATCAGTTTTCAGACTTAGTGAAAACTGAGACACGCTGAAATATAACTCACGAAGGCATGTAAACGAGCTCGATGCACTCACTACGGTGCAAGTCATGGCAAGGAAAGCATATAACCAGCAAGAAGGCACAAAGTGATAGCGACACATGGCAAGAAAGAAGGCATAGCATGCATGGAACACTAACGGTAGCATCGGCGAAATCGCAAACGAGTTGCCGATCTGCCCAGATTAACAACGAAGCAAAAGTTGAGCTCGATTGAGTCAACCTAGGGCACTCCACACATGCCAACAAAGACATGGATGGATAGAGCATAACATAAATATCAAAACTCCCTTACTGATCATCCTCAAAAGAGGCACGAATCACTAGGAAACAAGCTGGACATATAGCATCATGAACTAAAAAATCCCAGACTTAGTGAAAATCGCTAAGTCTCTGAAATCTGCAATCTCAGGTACCTCTCTTCGCAAGCTTGCACAATACAACACACACATCCTAAAAATGCATGGGTGGCACCTCTGGAAAGAATACAAAATGCTTCACAATTCATCCCAAAGGGGCACAGGCATATCATGCACGAATTAAACATGACAAAAATGACAAAAGTGTATGATGAACTAACGGATCTGCAATTTAACTCACGAAGCCTCCTTCTAACAGAATTTTGGGTATCAAGATGACCTCAAATGCAAATGATGCAATGGAATGAAATGATGTACATGTCGAGTCGAAGAATTTGATGTATCATACACCCAAAACGGAGCTACGGTTGCGGAGATACAAACAGTCAAAGTTAGCACGAAAATTAGGGTTTCGGGGGAGAGAAGTCAACCGAAAACTCAGATCCAGATCGGGATCTCGCGGGTACTGTTCACCGGCGCGTTTCCCGAGGATGACCAGGGCCGGAGCTCGTCGGTGCCGGCCGGAGTGGGGGAAGAGGAGGCGGGGGTGAGGGAGAGGAGGCCGGGCGGCGCCGGAGGAGGAGGCGGC
>NC_041392.1:724429315-724438746 GCF_002162155.2 Triticum dicoccoides
GCCCAGCGGCGGCGATGTGGGCGCGGCCCACGTGGCGGCGCGCGAGTGCGTGCGGCGGCGGGGTGGACAACGTCCGGCGCGGGCGGACACGTCCGGCCCGGCGCGGGGGAAGATGGATCTGCTTTTTTTTTAGCTAGGGTTTCGGACGGGGGAAGAAGAGATCCGAATGGAGGGGGTATAAATTGGCATAGAGGGAGCTAGGAGAGTCCAAATGAGGTGCGGTTTTCGCCCACACGATCGTGATCGAACGCTCTAGGACATGGAGCAGAGTTTGGTGAGTTTTGGGCGAAATTTGGAGGGTGTTGGGCTGCAACACACACGAGGCCTTCTCGGTCCCTCGGTTAACCGTTGGAGTATCAAACGAAGTCCAAATGATACGAAACTTGACAGGCGGTCTACCGGTAGTAAACCAAGGCCGCTTGGCAAGTCTCGGTCCAATCCGGAAATGTTTAATCCCCACACACGAAAGAAAGCTAGAAATGACCACCGGAGGAGAACGAAGCGCCGGAATGCAAAACGGACAACGGGGAAAATGATCGAATGCATGAGATGAACATGTATGCAAATGCAATGCACGAGATGACATGGTATGAGATGCATGAAAACGAAAACAACACACAGAGACAAGGACCCGAACCCGAGAAATAAATATAACTTGACACCGGAAACGGCAAGAGTTGGAGTACAAATGGGGAAAGTTACATCTGGGGCGTTACAACACTCCACCACTATGAAAAGATCTCGTCCCGAGATCTAGGACTGAAAAAACTCCGGGTACTCAGAACGGAGGTGATCCTCTCGTTCCCAGGTGGCTTCACGGTCGGAATGGTGAGACCACTTAACTTTGAGAAATTTGATTGACTTGTTGCGAGTCTTGCGTTCAGTCTCTTGAAGAATAGCAACTGGGTGCTCACGATAGGAGAGATCTTCTTGGAGCTCAATGTCCTCGAAGTTGACGGTGCGGTCAGGAGTCTTGAAGCACTTTCGAAGCTGAGAGACATGGAACACATCATGAACATTTGCAAAGTTTGAAGGAAGCTCAAGTTGATAGGCGAGGTCGCCTCTCTTGCTGACAATTTTGAAAGGTCCCACGTATCTAGGGGCAAGCTTCCCTTTGATACCGAAGCGACGAGTACCTTTCATAGGAGAGACGCGGAGGTAAACATGATCTCCGATCTCGAAAACCAGATCACGATGCTTACTATCATAGTAGCACTTCTGGCGGGATTGAGCTGCTTTGAGGTTATCACGAATGACTTTGCACATTTCTTCTGCCTCTATGATTAAGTCATTACCCAGCAGCTGACGTTCACCGGTTTCAGACCAGTTGAGAGGGGTACGGCACTTCCTGCCATATAGAATTTCAAAGGGGGCCTTGCCCGAACTTGCTTGAAAGCTGTTGTTGTATGAGAATTCAGCATAAGGAAGACAGTCCTCCCACTTCATGCCGAAAGAAATCACACAAGCCCTGAGCATGTCTTCGAGAATCTGATTGACACGCTCGACTTGACCGCTTGTTTGAGGATGGAAAGCTGTGCTGAAGCGGATGTTGGTGCCCATGGCCTTCTGAAAAGAATCCCAAAACTTGGAGGTAAAGATGCTGCCACGGTCTGAAGATATCACTTGAGGAGTACCGTGCAGAGAGGCAATGCGAGAGGTATAGAGTTCCGCCAATTGAGCTGCAGTGATTGACTCTTTGATAGGCAGAAAGTGAGCCACTTTGGTGAGCTTGTCGATGACAACGAAGATAGCATCATTGCCACGCTTGGACTTTGGAAACCCAGTCACGAAGTCCATTTCAATGTGGTCAAACTTCCATTCTGGAATGGCAAGAGGTTGGAGGAGACCTGCTGGCCTTTGGTGTTCTGCCTTCACTCTTCTGCAGACATCACACTCGTTCACGAATTGAGCGATCTCGCGCTTCATTCGAGTCCACCAATAAGTTTGCTTGAGATCCTGATACATCTTCGTACTACCAGGGTGGATGGAGAGGAGAGAGTTGTGAGCCTCGTTCATGATCACCTTACGAAGTTCACCTTTGGGCACAACAATTCGATCCTCGAAGAAGAGAGTGTCCTTGTCATCAAGTCGGTAGCACTTGTACTTGGACTGACTCTTTGCAATACCAATCTTCACCTTCTTCACCATAGCATCAAGAAGTTGGGCTTGGCGAATCTGGTCTTCCAAGGTAGGAGAGACTTGAAGGTTGGCGAGGAAACCTTGAGGAACAACTTGCAGATTAAGCTTGCGGAAAGCTTCACAAAGCTCGGGTTGATAAGGCTTGAGAATCAGACTGTTGCAATATGCTTTTCTGCTCAAAGCGTCAGCAATCACATTAGCCTTGCCTGGAGTATACTCGATACTCGGATTGTACTCTTGAATCATTTCGACCCATCGAGTCTGCCTGAGGTTGAGATTAGGCTGAGTGAAGATGTACTTGAGACTCTTGTGATCAGTGAAAATATCCACTTTCCTTCCCAATAGAAGATGTCTCCAAGTCAACAAAGCATGCACAACTGCCGCCAACTCGAGATCATGAGTGGGGTAGTTCTTCTCATTAGGTTTCAACTGGCGAGAGGTATAAGCAACAACTTTCTTCTCTTGCATCAGTACAGCACCGAGACCTTGGAGAGAGGCATCACAAAAGACCTCGTACGGCTTGGTTTCATCAGGCGGAGTCAGAACTGGAGCAGTGATCAATTTCTCTTTCAAAGTGTTGAAAGCAATATCACACTCCGGAGACCAAACGTACTTGACGTGCTTCTGAAGAAGATTTGAGAGAGGCTTGGCGATCTTAGAAAAGTTTTCAACGAATCTTCTGCAATAGCTTGCGAGACCGAGGAAACTACGGAGTTGCTTTACGTTCTGAGGAGGTTCCCAATTCACAATTGCAGACACCTTCTCAGGATTCACGGAAATGCCCTTGGCAGAGATGATATGACCAAGATAAAGAACCTCATCGAGCCAAAATTCACACTTGGAGAACTTGGCGTAGAACTGATGTTCTCTGAGCTTGTCAAGAACCAAACGCAAGTGCTTGGCATGATCTTTCTTGTTCTTCGAGAAAACCAGAATGTCGTCGAGATAGACCAAAACGAATTCATTGGTGTAGGGGCTGAAGATGAAGTTCATCATACGAGAGAACGTCGGAGGAGCGTTGGCGAGGCCAAAAGACATGACGGTGTATTCATATGAACCAAAACTTGTTCTGAACGCCGTCTTGGGAATATCTTGCTCACGAATACGAATCTGATGATAACCCATACGGAGATCAAGCTTGGAGAATACTTGAGCACCCTTGAGTTGTTCGAACAGCTCATTGATGTTGGGAAGTGGGTATTTGTTCTTGATGGTCTTCTTGTTTACTGGACGGTAATCAACACAAAGTCGACTCGATCCATCCTTCTTCTTCACAAAAAGAACACCACAACCCCACGGAGAAGTACTAGGCCGAATGAGACCCAATCTTTCTTGCTCATCGAGTTGTTTCTTCAACTCCTTCAACTCTTCGGGGCCGAGCTTGTAAGGACGTTTGCACACAGGTTCCGTACCGGGCTCAAGTTCAATAACAAATTCAACTGGCCTGTGCGGAGGCATTCCTGGGAGCTCTTCTGGAAAGACGTCTTGATACTCACAAACAACCGGAATCTGCGAAATAGCATCCAATTCACCCTTCTCATTGAGAGAAAACAACCGGATGGTATTATCCCGAGCGGCAAAGACAATAACATCCTCAGACGAATGAGTCAGTTGAATCTGCCTGGCTGCACAATCAAGCTGAGCTTTATGCTTAGAGAGCCAGTCCATCCCGAGAATAAGATCGATATCCGAGTTGCCAAGAACCGTAGGAGAAGCCAAGAACTTGTAGTCACCCAGAGTGATAGAAACATCCGGAACGATGGAGTTAGCCTGCATGCGCTTACCGGGAGAGACAACTGCTAAAGGACTAGGCAAAATTTGTGAAGGCAACCCATGCTTAGATGAAAATGGTCTCGAGATGAAACAATGCGATGCACCCGTGTCAAAAAGAACATTTGCAGGAATATCATTAACAGGAAGGTTACCCATGATCACATCTGACGAGTCCTCTGCCTGAGCTGCATTCATCAAGTTGACCTTGGCGGACTTGGGGTTATGCTTGACCACAGCTGTACTTGCCGATCTGACAGGAGGAGGAGGAGGAAGACGCCTCTGGTTGGTACACTTGTTGGTATAGTGACCCTTCTGTTGGCACTTGTTGCACGTGACCTCTGAAAGCGGACGGTGATACGGAGCACTCGATCTTGGAGCTTGAGACGAAGACTTGTTCTGAAAGCCTGGGTTGGGTGGGTGGGAGAAACCACTGCCACCTTTGCTCTTCTGCTGATACGGCTGACGGAACGGAGGAGGAGGAAGCCAGAACTTCTGCTGCTTGACCACTTGAGTAGAAGAAGACGGAGTAATATCTCTGGCACGCTTCCTGGAAGCATCACATCTCATCTGAGCAGCCTCTTGCTTCAGTGCCATGTTGTAGAACTCATCGTATCTCAACGGCTCAAAGAGGACAAGAGCGAGCTGAATTTCCTCACGAAGACCACCCCTGAACTGATAGATCATGCTTTTCTCATCAGGAACATCCTGCTTGGCAAAACGGGCGAGCTTCTGGAACAACTTGTTGTAGTCATAGACAGACAAAGAGCCTTGCTTCAGATTGCGGAATTCCTGACGCTTACTCTCAACCACACTTTGAGGGATGCGATGAGCGCGGAAATCTTGACGGAAACCGTCCCAAGTGATCAGACGTCCACCTCTAGAATCCTTGTACTGCTGGAACCACTCTGCAGCCTGATCTTTGAGCTGGAAAGAAGCGAACTTGACGAAATCTTCAGGCCTGACATTGCTGCATTCAAAATGCTTGCCCAGATCCACTAGCCAATCGTCAGCATCGGTAGCCTCAACACAACCGCTGAACGTCTTTGGGCCATTTGCGAGGAACTGGTTCAGAGTAGCAAAGTGGTGCTGATTATGGCCTTGATTCCCTTGACTGCCTTGATTGCGCTCTTGGAGAATTTGCATGATCAACTGTGTGTTTGCATTAGTAGCGGCCATCACAGCTTGCCATGCTTCCGGAGGAGGCGGAGGTGGAGGCGGATCAGGATTCAGAGTCGTGCGCGTTGGAGGAGCCATCCTGAACAGGTTGACCACCATTAGCACACAGATAGACAACAATATAGAAGCTGAATCCAACGGAATGAAAATTGCAACATATAGTCTTCACATCCGAACAAAATGAACGAATGCATTCCTCTTCAAATGCTCACATATCCATAAATTGAGAAGCCACGAAGAATTAAGGAAGAGAAAATAATTCAACAAGGTACGGATCAAGAACGAATAATCGATAAGAAATCCCAATCTCAAACCAATATCCGTGGAAGAAGAACTAGAGCTACTAGAATTCCCACCTATGAAACTCCCGAACCTTTCCGGTTATGCAATCAGGTGTTGGGGATACAGGGGAAGCACAATATCTCACCCAAACTAGCAAATCCTACATCCAGCTGTATCCATCCTTCAACACATAACCAAGAAAACTTCGGAAACCATCTACCTCAACCTTCGAAAAGCATCCGTTATACAAGTTATGGCGATACTCCCGAACTCCCGCCCCAGTACTGGGTGGCGTCGAGGTTATCTCACCAACGAACTGCATAAAAGAGATTTTCGATGTCGGCGAACATATCTCAAGTATACCAGAATTGCAACGATAAAATTGTGACGACAACACCTCGGAGCTCAACTCCCTGGGACACTGCCACAACCCCTAAAGACAGGAGGCACCAAGAACAATGTTCTCGTCACAAAACCATCGGAACAAAACTATGATACTCGCGTGAACCTAAAAATTTTTTAGTGAAATTTGAGAAGAGAAGAGTCAAAACTCTACGCCAGGATGCCTTACCAGAGCGATGAGGAGACTGGGAAGTAAAAAGAATTCCTAAGCTCTCCGATATATAATTCCTAAGGACTCAAAACATTTTTCTAGACACAACTCGGCTGCTAAAAACAATCAAGCAATGGGGCTCCTAAGGTCGGGGAAGGCTCTGATACCAACTTGTCACGCCCTCGATGCGGCTATAGCTCCCACGTGTCGAGGCACGACTTAGAGGCATAACCGCATTGAAAGCAATGTCGCAAGTCAGGCAATCATTACAACAACCCATGTAATATATAATAAAAAGGGGGAGATAACATAGTTGGCTTACACTCGCCACGTCACATCAGAGTACATAAATAACATCCATCAAACAAACACTCATGGCCCGACTACGGCGCCAAAATAGAAAAGAACCCAACATGCGACAAGGTCCTGAATCGATAACCCCAACTAGGCACCACTACTGATCATCCGGAAAAGATACGTAGTATCGCTGGGAGTCCTCGTCGAACTCCCACTTGAGCTCGTACTCGTCACCTGGAGCGGAATCACCTGGACCTGCATCTGGAGTTGTAGTATCTGTGAGCCACAGGGACTCAGCAATCTCACACCCACGCGATCAAAACTATTTAAGCTCATGGGAATGGATAAGGCAAATATATGTGGAGCTGCAGCAAGCGACTAGCATATGTGGTGGCTAACTTGTACGCAAAAGAGAGCGAGAAGAGAAGGCGAAGCACGAGCGAGAAGCTAAAGGAACATCCTGCGCAAGCATAACTCCAACACCGTGTCCACTTCCCGGACTCCGCCGAGAAGGGGCCATCACGGTAACACACACGGTTGATTCATTTTAATTAAGTTTAGTTCGAGTCATCTACAACCGGACATTAACAAATTCCCATCTGCCCATAACCGCGGGCACGGCTTTCGAAAGTTCAATCCCTGCAGGGGAGTCCCAACTTAGCCCATGACAAGCTCTCACGGTCAACGAAGGAATAGACCTCCTCCCAAGACGTTCCGATCAGACTCGGTATCTCGGTAACTCAAGACACTTCGACAGGTTAAAACAAGACCAGCAACACCGCCCGAATGTGCCGACAAATCCCGATAGGAGCTGCACATATATCTTTCTCAGGGCACACTCAGATTGTCTTAGATACGGGTAGGCCAGCCCAGAGTTGCCCCTGGTAGCCACCGGTAGCTGACAGGTGGACCAACACTCAGAGGAGCACTGGCCCGGGGGGGGTAAAATAAGATGACCCTCGGGCTCCGGAAACCCAAGGGAAAAAGAGGCTAGGTGGCAAATGGTAAAACCAATGTTGGGCCTTGCTGGAAAAGCTTTAATCAAGGCGAACTATCAAGGGGTTCCCATTATAACCCAACCGCGTAAGGGACGCAACAATCCGGGAACATAACACCGATATGACGGAAACTAGGGCGGCAAGAGTGGAACAAAACACTAGGCGAGAGGCCGAGCCTTCCACCCTTTACCAAGTATATAGATGCATTAAGATAACATAGCAATATAATGGTATCCCAACAAGTACATAAATGTTCCAACGAGGAACGGCTCCAATCTTCACCTGCAGCTAACAACGCTATAAGAAGGGCTGAGCAAAGCGGTAACATAGCCAATCAACGGTTTGCTAGGACAATGGTGGGTTAGGGGTTCAACATGGCAATTGGGAGGCTGACAAGCAAAAGGTAGGCATCGTAGCAGTGGCAAAGCAAAAGAGCGAGCAAACTAGCATAGCAAAGATAGTAGTGATTTCGAGGGTATGATCATCTTGCCTGCACAGTTGTCAGAGTTGACTGGATCCTCACAAGCAAACTCAACGGGCTCCTCGGTAGCGAACTCGTCTCCCGGCTCTACCCAAAGACAAACAAGCAACAAGGATACAATCAACCACGGGCAAGACCAAGCAATATGATGAAATGACGATATGCTATGCGGGATGCGATGCGGGATGCAAAATGCAAGATATGACAGGAAATGCATGAACCTGGCATCAACTTGGAAAACCAAGTGTGCCACTGGATAGAGGGGATGAAATCGCTTGAAAACGATATAAAGATCATAGGAATCGGAGCTACGGTTTAGAAATGGCAAGCGTTTTAAGATATGACACCGGTATGCGATTTGCAACAAGTAGGCATCTAAATGCAAGGAAATGAACTTGCTACAGCCACCAAACATGAAAACAAAATACATGGCAGTGATGTACACAAGATGGTTGACAAAACACTAGCATTGAGCCATAGGCAAATTCATCCATTAAGAGGTTCAAACAAGCATGGCTAAAACGCAAATGCAAAACAGATTTCAGACTTGGTGAAATTAACACTAGTCTGAAATTTCAGATCACGATGCTCTCTTCGGAGCAGCGAAACAACATGATACAAGACCTGAACATGACAAGTAAGAACATGGCATGGAGCTACTTAACAAGCTTAAAAAACACCCAAAGTGACCTGGGGCCAAAAGGGTTCACAAAATACTCTACCGAGCTCACGAACATAGCTCGAACACAATCAGTTTTCAGACTTAGTGAAAACTGAGACACGCTGAAATATAACTCACGAAGGCATGTAAACGAGCTCGATGCACTCATTATGGTGCAAGTCATGGCAAGGAAAGCATATAACCAGCAAGAAGGCACAAAGTGATAGCGACACATGGCAAGAACGAAGGCATAGCATGCATGGAACACTAACGGTAGCATCGGCGAAATCGCAAACGAGTTGCCGATCTGCCCAGATTAACAACGAAGCAAAAGTTGAGCTCGATTGAGTCAACCTAGAGCACTCCACACATGCCAACAAAGATATGGATGGATAGAGCATAACATAAATATCAAAACTCCCTTACTGATCATCCTCAAAAGAGGCACGGATCACTAGGAAACAAGCTGGACATATAGCATCATGAACTAAAAAATCCCAGACTTAGTGAAAATCGCTAAGTCTCTGAAATCTGCAATCTCAGGTACCTCTCTTCGCAAGCTTGCACAAGACAACACACACATCCTAAAAATGCATGGGTGGCACCTCTGGAAAGAAGAAAAAATGCTTCACAATTCATCCCAAAGGGGCACAGGCATATCATGCACGAATTAAACATGACAAAAATGACAAAAGTGCATGATGAACTAACGGATCTGCAATTGAACTCACGAAGCCTCCTTCTAACAGCATTTTGGGTATCAAGATGACCTCAAATGCAAATGATGCAATGGAATGAAATGATGTACATGTCGAGGCGAAGATTTTGATATATCGTACGCCCAAAACGGAGCTACGGTTGCGGAGATACAAGCAGTCAAAGTTAGCACGAAAATTAAGGTTTCGGGGGAGAGAAGTCAACCGAAAACTCAGATCCAGATCGGGATCTCGCGGGTACTGTTCACCGGCGCGTTTCCCGAGGATGACCAGCGCCGGAGCTCGTCGGTGCCGGCCGGAGTGGGGGAAGAGGAGGCCGGGGTGAGGGAGAGGAGGCCGGGCGGCGCCGGAGGAG
>NC_041392.1:724439398-724452658 GCF_002162155.2 Triticum dicoccoides
CGCGGGGGCTCCCCGTGGGCCTGGCGGGCCCAGCGGCGGCGATGTGGGCGCGGCCCACGTGGCGGCGCGCGAGTGCGTGCGGCGGCGGGGCGGACAACGTCCGGCCGGGCGCGGGGGAAGATAGATCTGCTTTTTTTTTAGCTAGGGTTTCGGACGGGGGAAGAAGAGATCCGAATGGAGGGGGTATAAATAGGCATAGAGGGAGCTAGGAGAGTCCAAATGAGGTGCGGTTTTCGCCCACACGATCATGATCGAACGCTCTAGGACATGGAGCAGAGTTTGGTGGGTTTTGGGCCAAATTTGGAGGGTGTTGGGCTGCAACACACACGAGGCCTTCTCGGTCCCTCGGTTAACCGTTGGAGTATCAAACGAAGTCCAAATGATACGAAACTTGACAGGCGGTCTACCGGTAGTAAACCAAGGCCGCTTGGCAAGTCTCGGTCCAATCCGGAAATGTTTAATCCCCACACACGAAAGAAAGCTAGAAATGACCACCGGAGGAGAACGAAGCGCCGGAATGCAAAACGGACAACGGGGAAAATGATCGAATGCATGAGATGAACATGTATGCAAATGCAATGCACGAGATGACATGGTATGAGATGCATGAAAACGAAAACAACACACGGAGACAAGGACCCGAACCCGAGAAATAAATATAACTTGACACCGGAAACGGCAAGAGTTGGAGTACAAATGGGGAAAGTTACATCTGGGGCGTTACAAGGTCCATACAACACAGGTTAATATAAGCTGGCGCGAGTAAGTTTCGCTTGAGGCGCCAAAAGGGGAAAAACGGCGCGAACTAAGAATTTTCAGCCCCAGGCCTGTTTCGCGGTGGTGCGATGGCGGGCTGGGCTCAAAATACGTTTTCCTGTGGGCTGGACAACACAGGAAAACATATTTTCCTGAGGGGCTCAACAAGACCTACAAGAAAGGACAATATTTTCCTGAGAGCGAAAATTTGCCCGACAGGAATATTATTATTCCTGTGAGGGGCTTCGGGCCTCACAGGAAAATATACTACTCACAGGAGAAGTATGGTTTCTGGTAGTGAGTAGCCGCACACCCACATTATCCACATGTCTCCAAAGCCCATCCTTCTCAACAATTCGAGCACAAAAGGCAACTGAACCGGGTCAAATGCTTTAGACACTACCGGAATTACCCCTAATCTTGACGGCCTATCTTATGCCGACGGCCCCTGTCGGCATAGGTATGCCGACGGCTTAGGGCAAGCCGTCGGTGTAGAAAAGTCGTCGGCATACCTCCGCACTTGCCGACGGGGGCCGTCAGTATAGCAAGGTCGTCGGCATAGCTGGACATATGCCTACAGTGACCGTCGGCATAGACGTGGGCCCGGCTACCCGGTGGTTGATGAGCGTTTGACGCCGTCATATCTATGTCGACGGCCCTAACGGCGGCCGGCGGCATAAGCTTGATCCACGTGATCGATCTACAGCACGTGCCACGTCATCGATCCGAGCCGTGTCGGTTGGCACACCTCATCGATCCGGGGCATAGCTATGCTGTCAGCATATCTGTGTATTATCTGTTTTTTGTATTTTGTATTTTTTGTATTTTTATCTTTGTTCTAAATTAAAAGTTGATTCTTCAACGCATGTAGAAGTCTCGTCGTACATTGCACTAGCATAAAGTTGTCATGCAGCGAGCGGCCTCTGACAAAAGCACTCTGGTGGTGCCCAACCAATCTCGGAAGATCGTTTGCAAGCCGTGTGGCAAGTACCTTGTCAAAGATTTTGATTGTGCCATGCACTAAGCTCACCGGCGGTAGTCTTTGATACTTAAAAATTCACCCCAAAATCGGATCCCGAATTTACAAGGTGGGATTATCCGGATAAAGAAGGGACTATCCTATTGCGCTGAATATTAGTAGTATCATATCCTATACCATATCCTATCAATCGCAGTCGGATTCGGCTCGGATTGTCATGGATGTCAGAAATCTCTTATTGTTTCCTATAAAAACGGATTCAGAAACGGTTTCGGGCGGAAATTATCCTAACCATTTTCACCCTTAGTATTTAGGATAGTGGTACAAAGTGGAATAGCTTAGCTTTCAGTCTCCCAAAAAAGATATGGTACAGTTGGAGTGTCACTATATCTAGACGCTCTAATCCTTGATTTTCCAAATTCACGCATTCAAAGGAGGAGGACACATACATCACAACTTCTCTGATTGAGCTTTATCTGGCTGAGCACAATCGGGTGGAGGTCAAACTAGAGAACAAAAACATGTAGCAACGCCCTGGAAAGTCGTGATCCTGGACAAAAGGTAACCATGACACACGAAACCAAATGTGTGGCGATCAAAACCATCCTCCGAATTGTGGACGCCCATTTTGTAGGAAAGTCATGTTTTGAAACTAATATTGTTGCACTTTTTTTATTTCTACTTCGCCTTCTTTCATGTTTTTGTTTTCAGAATTCGTGACCATAATTTCAAATTCATTACCAAAAATTTAAAACTTCATGGATATTTTTTAAGTTCCCGACTATTTTATAAATTCGTCAATGTATTTTAAATTGAAAAAAAATCGTAAATATTTTGAAATTCATAAACATTTTGAAAATTCATGGATCTTTTGTAAAGCAAGAACATTTTTTTACTCCACCAACATTGTTTGAATTCATGATTTTTTTAACTCTATCAAAAAGTTGATAGCTAATCATTTTTTCTGGGCCAGGATGTACAAGCTTCTTCGAATGGACGAAGGAGTGGATGAAAAGCCGAACTAAACGGATGAACGCTACAGCATGCATTGCCCATCAAGAATATACCGATAATTTCCCACTAAAGGTTCTGAATAGGGGAGCTCCTATTCTCAAAAAACAAATTGGGGGAGCTCCGATGCAATACTTCAAGCGGCAAACTGTCGCTAAAATGTGCATCAGCCTCCTTATTAGGCTTCAACTCTTGTGGCGTATTGACGCCACCGGATACCAATTGATGATGCATCACTCCCTTTTTTTGTCGGGTCTTTCACATTCAGTTGAGTAGCATGTGGTCACTATAGTACAACTTTTTTAACACAAAATAGATTGGTTTATTGAAAGAAATTTGAAGATTGAAAAATATTCATTGATAGAAAAAATCACGAAGATTAAAAATATTCAAATATTTTGAAAATGTACGCGAGTTAAAAAAGTATTCATAAGTTAAAAATTTTGTGGATTTTAAAAAATTCATGATATTTAAAAATATTTGTAAACCCAAAATCTCCACGCTAACAACATAAATTTGAAAAAAGTTCCTCAATGTGCTAAATGTTTATGAGTTAAAAAATGTTCATGATTTGTTTCGAAAACATTGTAACTGGAGAATATTCGTCAATTTTACAAAATGTTTATAAATTAATAAAATATATAAAAATAACTTTTTTGAGTTTGAATATGTTCGTGAATAAGAAATTATACATCTATTTTCGAAAAGATTAACTAATTTCCAACATATAAAACTATGCATTTTAAAGTGATAAAAATGATGAAAATAAAAACAAACCAAAAACGTAAAGAAAAAACCCTAAACAGAAAAGCTGGAATATAAAACCCAAAAAACGTTTCCCAGTACAAACTGCCATAAAAAAACACCTTGGCTCACAGAAACTCATGTGTTTACCTATATCAGAAACTACTTCATCGCCTTCTAAAAAAACTACTTCATCTGTCATACACACTGGCTGACCAACATGGGTCAGCCCAGTCTTACGAGAGGGTGCTCGTTTTGTACAGAAAGGGCGCAAACCCTGTTTGGCGCTCGATGCGCCACGTATAGGCAATATGGTAAAAGGCGCACACCCCATCTGTTGGAGTTGTGTCGAATATTGTGTACAAGGTAGGTTACAGTTGGATTACGAGTTGTATTGTGTTTATATAGGATGTGGAGTTGTGTCCTAATAGGACACTTGTATGCTAGGCCTCTCATATATAGCGGGGGTAGACACACGATGTAACCTATGCCAACATAATAGCACAGGCACACAAGGGGGAGCCGGCGGCGTGTGCCGGCGCCCGGGTGGCCGTTGTGCGGTATTGTGACGGTGTCACGAGGAGGAGCGCCCGTAGTCAGGCCCCGGAGATGTAGCCATATCGGTGAACCTCGTTAACAAATCTCGGTGTCGTGCTCGTGTGATTGCTTGGTTCTCGGATGATCAACGATGTGCCTCGGATTTATTCTAACAAGTGGTATCATGAGCTAGGTTGTTCGGAGGTTGTTGAATTGTTGATCTAGAGAAGGAGCAAAAGCATTCCTTGAAGCAGTCGAGTTGGTCACGCGTGTCGACGGAAAGTTTCGACTTGCAGCGAAGAATTTTTGCTTGAGGTAGCGATCGGAAGTGGCGACGGCGTGTGACAGCAGCAGGCGGACCGGCAGGCGTAGGGCGCGCTTGGATGGGCTGGCAGCAGGCCGACCTGAGGTGCTTGTGGCCGCCGCGTGGACCGCTAGCCGTGGTTCAGGTCCGGAGCTGCAGTCAGGGAAGCGGCCGCGTCGTGTGTGCACGTGATTTGTTTTGGACAAAAAGGAGACCGAGTCTCCACTACTGACACGGAGATATGAAGGCAAATCAATCGGGGAAAGAAATCCATCAATGGATATGCGTCCATCGGAATAGCACAGCACGGGACAAAGCAACAGCAGCATCGCGAGTTGAGCCAGGAGCCATCACGTGAAGACCAAGGCAGTTTATTGATTAAATTTGCTAGTACTAGTACATGTGCTTGAAGTACTTGGGCATTGCGTGTAGAAGCTCAGTTATTTTTTTCCTCGAGGTCAGCCGCACGAAGAACCAGGACGTCACGGGTTTCAGGTTTGAGGTGGAGAAGTTCGTTGAACTGAAAATCATGGGTTATGGCAGACAAGGGTGAAAGATTTGTTGGCACAATGGGGATGCTTAAAGGCGTTGCAGGAAGTCATGTCAGCTAAGATGGAATTATTAGGTGATGGATGGAGATTCGCGGAAGACGATTTGTGAGCCTCGAGCGTGTCATGTAGCTAGACAAGTTCGGCTGGGTCGGACTAGATAGTCTGACGGACCGACGAAAGTCGGTTGGTACAGAAGACGGTGGTGGGATCGGCGATGACGACATAGGAGTGTGATGCTGATGGTGACCGACTTCTGGGGCGTGGAAACACGTGGCGCAGGCCCCGAGGCTTGTGCGGCTTCGACAAGACTATGGCGCGGGATTGATTCAAGGTGGTGTATACACGGAGCTTGAAGTCGATGAGGCGCAGGGGTGGATTGATCATCTACCATGGAGTCATGTTGAAGGTGGAGCTGGATTGAGGGGCTACGGCGTAAGTTGACGGGGTCGAAGCCTATTCAACAGGTGGAAAAAAGCGAGTGACATGCAGTTCGGACTGGAGCCCAGTGGTATGATGGAAGCGTGAAACTCGTCATCGGTCGGTGATGATCGGTGGTACTCTGCAGTGGGGGTTGAGTGGTGTGGTTTTGCGACCCTTGAGACTCGACCGGGACAGCGGAGGCTCGACGCGGTAATAGCGGCGAGGTGTGCGGTATGCATGGACATGGAGACGGGCCAGGGCTCTGGTGGTCATACATGTGGTGAGACAACTGCGAATTTTAACTTGGAATTACTACAAGCAATGGTGAAATTTCGTTCGAGTGTTGACACTGGTCAAGAAAAGAAGGGACTACAAGTTGCAGGTGGAGTCATATGGAGTCTTTGGAGTAGCAGCGGTACTCACGAGATAAACTCAAGTCCAATGTACATGAAAGTTTGACGCATGGACGAATTCAAGGTGGTGAAGAATATTCGCCAAGGTGGAGTTTGTTGGAGTTGTGTCGAATATTGTGTACAAGGTAGGTTATAGTTGGACTTGGAGTTGTATTGTGTTTACATAGGATGTGGAGTTGTGTCCTAATAGGGCACTTGTATCCTAGGCCTCTCATATATAACGGGGGTAGACACACGATGTAACCTATGCCAACATAATAGCACAGGCACGCAAGGGGGAACCGGCGGCGTGTGCCGGCGCCCGGGTGGCCGTTGTGCGGTATTGTGACGGTGTCACGGGGAGGAGCGCCCGTAGACATGCCCCGGGGATGTAGCCATATTGGTAAACCTCGTTAACAAATCTCGGTGTCGTGCTCGTGTGATTGCTTGATCCTCGGATGATCAACGGTGTGCCTCGGATTTATTCTAACACCATCCCACCTTTGTTTCGTAAGTGGGCTGGCCCATCAATGGTTGCCCTTTTACAGAAACTCCATCCGGTTTTGGCGAGCTTCTAGAAGCTCCCGGTCGGTTTTGTGAAGCTTCTAGAAGCTTTCAGCCTGTTTTCCCTATTCTTTGCTTCTTTTGGTTTGTTTAGGAAAGAAAAATTTTATTTTCCATTTTATAAATATTTTATAGGCATGTAGTAATGAAATAAAGTAAAGAATATGTTTCATTTTCAGTTCTCATGTTATTAGAATTTAAATGTTCATGTTTCCTACAACCAGATCTCAATATAATGTAAGGCAACTAGTTCTTGTGGGGACACTCACGTGCTTATTTACTAGGTTAACAAATAAAGGTGTTCAGTAGGTCAACTAAAATTTTACTTTCCTAAAACATAAAAAAATCAATGCTTCTCAACAAACAAATGGCAATGGACATTTTTTAACAAAATAAATTATTATGGTTCTAGTAGGATAAAACTTAAATGGGTAACATTTAAAAGATGGGACAAATAGTTTCCTCAGAAATAATTTTTTGACAATAAGGGTATTATTAGAAAAAAAATTACAAAGGGTAATTTTCAGCTAACACTCGAAGAGTAAAATGCATCAACGACAATATATGGAAACCATAAAATACCCATGGCATTTTGACAATATCATACTACATTACAACAAAAGCTCAACTATCCATGGCATGGCATATATTTCACCTGATGCAAGAGACACAATAAATATCACACTTTGGCCACCTGGACTTCAATGCCTGGTTTTGTTTGCGCTTTTCTCTTCCACATTTCTCATTCGTTCTTCCTATCCAGTGATATAGTGATAAAAAATGCATTCCCACATGAAAAAAGTTGAAGATGCCTAACAAGAATTATCACAAGCTCTGGTTTGTTCAGCAGTTCAACTTAGAGAACTAATGCGGTAAAATTATGTTTCTATTTCTTCGAAAATGTTCCAACAAATTTAAAAAAACTAACACCGATGTGATCCAATTAGTTCTTCTATTTGCATTCAAAAAAGAAAGAGACATAACAACCCTAGCTGCGCTCCGGTCATAGAGGGCGGAGTAGAGGAGATTCACATCTCTCCTCCGTTGTGTAGTACGTTTTGGTGTTGCGGTGATGTCATTCCAATGGTGGAGGCAGTGTTGTCTCAAATAAGAATCCTCCTGCTCAAATCATGTCTCAGTGGCGCTTGGTGTAGCATTGTCGAGTAGCTTAGGAAATATGTCCCTATTGTTCTTCATAGACATGGGATTGATAATTCATGTTGTTTGCCAGCATGGCTCCTTTGGCACTGTCGGCAACAGCTTTGCTTGAATGGTCCCTTCTTTTGAGCCCTTCCAAGCAAGGTCGTCGGTCTGGTCTTGCGATACTAGCTCATTGGCTGGCTAGATCGGGGTGATATCCCCGTGCATATACTTGGCGCGATTTGGAATCCCGTTTGTTTACGGTGGTCTACTATTGCGAGAGTTCAATGATATTTGATCATCTACCGGTCTTTCAGGTAGTTCAGTGGCTGAATTTGTCGATGTTGTCCATCATCGGGGATAGCTATGGACTATGGTTTGTGTAACGACGATAAGCTCAGCTGTGCCTTCAGCCAGATTTCTGAAGAATATAATCTTAGTTTCAGTCACCCTTTTTTTAGGGCAGTTTATTGCGTCTGAGGATTTAGTTACCTTGCTTTAGATCCCATTGTACACAATGTTTCCATTGATCTAATATACGCGAGGCTCAATTTAAAGAAAAAAACAAAGAAACGTTAAGAAACATGTGGACATGAACGAGAAATGAAATGCACAGAACAATGCATGGTATTATTACATCTTACCAGAAATAATACTTTTAATGGAGCATTTTAGATGGCCTATGAAGAATCACCCCATGCAAGAGAGAAAACAATATCGCCACCAAACTTAGAGAGAACACGCGAGGCAGACATCGGAAGACAAACTGTGTGGAATAAGCCACGTTGGGGTCGATCACATCAACCATTGATCTCCCTGTCGCAGACAATGATGCCGTCGCTGTCCGCGTAGAGCCACTCCCCGTCACGGACCACGGCACCGCCGACGTCGACGTCCACGTGCATCTCCGTGGCGCCGCTCTTCCCGGGCTTGCGGGGGTTGCTGGCGAGCGCGCGGACGCCGATGGCGCAGCCGTTCACGTCATCCACGTCGTGGACGCAGCCGTTCACGACAGCGCCCGCCCAGCCGCTGCCGCGCGCCACCTCCGCCAGCGTGCCGCCGATGAGCGCGCACCGCTTGCTGCCACCGCCGTCGAGCACCAGGACGCGGCCCTCGCCGGGGGTCTCCAGGAGCGCGCGCAGGCCCGCGTTGTGCTCGAGGACGCGCATGGTGACCACCCGGCCCGAGAAGGACCTGCACTGGCCGTACGGCTGGAAGACGGGCTCCAGGATGCGCAGCTCGCCGGCGAGGATCAGTGAGGCGTTCGCGTCGCACAGGTCGGCCACAGGGGTTGGGAACTTCTCTGAACCAATCGATCGATCTGCATATATGCATGCACCGGAAAAGCACGATACATGTAGTATTACTGTTAGACTGTTAGTACCTACCAAGCTACTGCTATCCCATGTTGAAAACTAACATGATAAGCATACTACGAAATAACCTGATGCAAACAAAGATGATAAGTGATAAGGTCGTTGCAACTTGCAAAGATTTCTGCCCCCCTTTCTCTTGCGTGCTTGTGTTACGACAAAAGAGCTCTTTATATAGAAGTGAACTAGCGGGGTGACCCGCGCAAAGATTTTCTATGTGCTTTTATGCCCATATTAGCATTGAGTTGTTGGTAAGAGGCAAACATATAGCCAAAATACGTAATGCGTATACGGTATATGCATTTTGTCACCGTTATTGGTAAGGTACCTTGGCACATGGGTTTATTAGCCTAAAGACAACTTCTCTTAGACCAAGACACATAGTAATTTACTTATATTAATTCTTCCATTTCACTCCCAATGCATTCAATCACATGCATGCAGCCAATAAAAAAGCATGCATAAAATGTATTAATTTCCCAGCCATGGTACCAACAACAATGGCTTTCAATGCAACCAGTGAAATGGTTGCATGCATGCACCTTTCCAAAGCGAGGCCTTATAAAAAGGGACATGCTTGTGATGCTGAGAGGCCTAATAAACTCAGACGGAGGGAGTATTCCTCTAATTATCTCTATTGCTTAGTTGTGTAAGAAAACGTTTAACTATTGATATGCATTAATAGAAAAATGGTAAAATAACTTTGATTTTGAAATCTTGATATAACTATTCTTTTTGCGAGTGACATATCTTTTTTTTGTGAAGTGACATATCTATGTACTACCTCTGTCCTGGTTTATTAGTCCCCATTTTATTCTGTGCCAAACTTTTACCTTAAATTTAACTAACAAAATGTTAATGCATGTCATAAAATTATATAATTGAAAACTATGTCGAAATATGAATCCAACAATATAATTTTTTGCGACATGCATTAATATTTTGTTAGTTAAATCTATACTTAAAATTTGACACAAAATACAAAGGGGACTTATAAACCAGGACAGAGATGGTGTTTAACGAAGGAACTAAATAGTACATGTAAGAGATACTCTATTTTTAATAAGTGCATATATAGGTCCTCTTGTGCGGTCCCTTTGCTTTCCTCATCGAATTTCCTTAGCTGGTTCCATCACTAATTTTGGGAATATAGTTCCTCCATCAAAGAAAAGTATAGCATGTGCAGAATGTATGTCTTCACACCAGACATGTTTAGTCCTTTGTCATATGTATCCAATCTATCTCTGCAAAGGTTGCAGTCTGGTATAAATTGTATGAAACAATGAAAATAAATATGTCATATTATCTTTTTTTTGGGTGAACCGATACATCATATTATGAATCGCTAGCTTCAAATTACAAGTAGAAGATAGTACAACACATGCAATCCTCCTAGCTACCTGGTTCGAGAAAATAGAAAAAAATAGTTACGTACGGATGATTAAAACAATAGGCTAACCTTGGCTATTCCTCTTCTGAGAGCCGATTGATCGTTCACATGTGAACTTGACAACCTAGCTAGACAGCCATTTGGCCGAGTAGAGAAGTGGACGCTAAGCTTATTCATAGCTCAAAAGCCTTGCCATAGCCCACAGATGCATTCTCGTCTTTTAGTTTGCGCACATAGTAGCTTATGATTTTTATTTTTATTTTTTGCTTATTATGATCCTCAGTTCCTCACGATCGTCCTTCGGACACCTGGTACCATGACATCCAGAATCTCACATCGGTCGGAGCCAAGGAGAGCCTATCTATCCTGCGGCTGCGAGGGCCGCTACCATGACATGGAGCTACTGCCATGCTCGCAGCCTCATTTACCGGCGCAGGCCCAACCGAAGTCTTTTGATAATACAGTATAATATAGGTCTTCTCGATGCCTAAAGAAAAATCTTCCCGCTGGACGTGATTCTGCAAGATGTATATTACCTGAGTTATGAACGATATCTATTGTTGTATTCTATAATCCGGTCAAGGATCTCTGTCTTTTGAACGTGACTTGCCCAAAAAATACGTTCCTCTTTTATCGTCTGACCTGCCCAAAATGAAAAAAAAGCTACGACTACAACGTGAAGGTCTCTAGATTTCCTTTTTTTAGTATGATTTCTTTAAATTTAATAGGCTCTTCTTTTATCATCAAAAATCTGAACTGTATAATAGATTCAAACCCCAATAGAAAAAGATTCAAACCGCACCTGACAACATCCTCTTTTTCCTCGTGTCTCTGATTACCTTCCCTTATTTCTACATACAATAAACACACGTGATGGTGGCATTTTAAACTTCAGTGTGTCCTTCTCCTGTCCGTGACTCTTTTTTCTGGAGGCGAACAACATGTGGTCGAATGGTTAGAGGGACTGTGGTATACTAGCCTATCAGGGTTCAAATCTTGGTGCTCGCATTTATTTCTGGATTTATTTCAGTATTTTCGGCGTTGCACATTCAGTGGGAGGAGACGTTTCCGTCAACGACAAGGTGCCTATGGTGACTTCATAAATTTCAAGATGATATGCCGGCTCAGTCTATCGGAGGTGCTCATAGGGTAGAGTGTGTGTGTACGCGTTCATATGGGTAAGTGTATGTACGTGTATATGAGCGTTTGCGTCTGTACTGTGTAAAAAACTCTTTTTCTAGAGACTCGTGCACGTAATTGTGATGACATGTGATTATGGCATTGTGAACATCAGCGTGTCCTTCTCCGGTAAGTAAATAGATTGAAACCCCACTAAGAAAAGATTTAAATCGCACCTGACAGCATCTCATTTTTCCTTCTGTTTCTCATTACCTTCCCTTATTTCTACATACAATAAACACACGTGATGGTGGCATTGTAAACTTCAGCGTGTCCGTCTTCTGTACGTAACTCTTTTTTTCTAGAGACTCATGCACGTAATTGTGATGGCACGTGATTGTGGCATTGTGAGCATCAGCGTGTCCTTCTCCTGTACGTAATTGTTTTTTCTTTTTCGAGAAACTCTGGCACGTACTATTTGTGATTGCACTTTCCCATCATATATGCATGTAAGTGATGGACGTGGCATGTGCAACATAACATATGCCTAGACACAATATTTTTATGTAACGCTACTCCCTCCGTCACAGTTTACAAGTCCTACGCGATTACCTAGGTTGTCAATTTTATCATCCTAATATAAACTATATAACACAAAAATTATACCTTTTAAAAATATAACATCTGAAGTTTATATTGGTATATTTTTTGTAATATATGACTTGTATTAGGTTGGTCAAATTGACGAACTAGGGATACGCGCACGCCCTGTAAACTGAGAAAGAGGGGGTATTTTTTTAAAATCTTAGCCATTTATATTAAAAGTTAATGATTGAGAATTTATGTGGATGAACGTGATGGCTTATTTGCTTCTTGTTTTAATAATATAATAATAGATAGATAGATAGATAGATTTTCCCACGTGCCATTGTTGGAGTGGTACGACGTAGTGTCTATATAACAATGGTGAACCCAAGATTTTTGGTCACCGGACGAAATATATGATGATAGTGGCAAAAAAAGGTCCTATGTTTTGAGACAGGGAGTAGTAATCTTATGAAACAACACTTATGTACTATCGAGGTCGAATTTTTAAAAAGTAAAATGCATGGGCATGTTTCGATCCCGGAAAGTAGAAGCACAATATCTTTCATATATTGTTACTACATGCATAAGAGGGAGGCGCGTGGCCGCTGGGTCAGGGCGATGCAGGTGTCCCGGTCAGAGCAAGACGGTGACGGCCGGCGTAGATCGACGGGCGGGCAGGCGCGCAGACGACGGCTGTGAGGGGCCGCCTTGTCGCGCGAGGCCGCTGGCTCGGTGAAGAGGCCGGACGGTCGCGCCAGTGTCGAAGTAGAGGCGCGCGGATGTCGACGGCGGCGGCGGGCGATGCAAACCGATTTTAGATCGGAAAACCAAAAAGAAACCGTTGATCAAGATGACCGGCGGAAGAGAGAAAAACCCGGAGCAAGTGCCCGGAAAAGAGACTCTCTAGGACAGTCGGTCAACACGGCCAGCGGACGAACCCTAGGTACGGGTTTTTATTTTATTTGATGGCCTCCCGATAGTGCAAGCGAGTTTCGAGCGAAAGCTTCACCCTTTGGCACCAGCGCCGGCGACGCCCATGGGTGTTGTTTTCTTCCTGAAGAAGTCACCGTGGGTCTCACCCTTGTTCGAGGGCTCCGGGTTAAAACCCTTGTTTGTATGATCGGGCTTGGTAGCGCCAATGATTGGCACCGTGAACCTCCTGGGGGCATTGTCGTGAAGCTCAGGTGTCTGTGGTTGGGTCTCGGTGAGGTGGTAGACTAGTTCTATGCTTCATGTTGTATTTGTAGACAGTGGCGGATCCAGGATAGTATAATCAGGGGGTGAGTGATGCTAAAACATGTTAGGGAGGGCCAAACCTTACAAAAAATGAGCTTTTAGCAGCAAATAACCAGTAATCATATACTGTTTATAAGCAAAGTAGCATGTAATCCC
>NC_041392.1:724452918-724455209 GCF_002162155.2 Triticum dicoccoides
GGTCCCCCTGTCTCCGCCATTGTTTGTAGATCTGTTTTATTTGAGGGCCTCCTCATCATAATGTATCATTCGACCATGTACTTTGTTGTATTGTTTTATCTATAATAAAGTGGGGCGAAAGCCTGCAGGGTCATAGGCTAGGAAATTAAGCGAACTGTCCATGTCGACTAGTTCCATAGACTAGAAAATTAAGCCAACTGTCCATGTCGACTAGTTCCATAGAGTGCAAAATAAATACTCTCTCTCTCTATCTATCTATATCAACCGGCCCACACCACACAGTACATTTGTGTTTGACTTAGGGCACACAATAATAATGATGAACAGGATAATTTGGGCCACGGTTGTGGTGTGCACACCATGGCCTATTAATCTCCGTGTCGGCTTCTGAATCTCGATTTGAAAGAAGTTTCTCAAACCAGGAAAGGAAGGAGTACAATAAATATAGATTTTTGCGATGGAGGAAGGAGTACAACATGTTTCCAAGTTAGCACAATGTATTCCTAAATAAACTTAGTACATTGTGTACACATAAGCACAAGACCATCTGTTAATTTCTTAGAGAAACACTTCTGTAAGATAGTCGATTTGACGCGTTACCTCATACTCTCTCTCTCTCTCTCTCTCTCTCTCTCTCTCTCTCTCTCTCTCTCTCTCTCTCTCTCTCTCTCTCTCTCACACATACACACACAACTGGTTACAACATTATTTGTGTGGGAAGCGGACAGTTGTGGGAATCAGGGAACACAACAATAATGATTAGCATGATTACAAACAGCGAATGGCGGAAATTGTAGTTGGACTGGTAAGATGTGGTGTTTATGTGACGATGGTGAACCACTACCATCCAACACAGACTCGAAGTGGTGTGTTGTGTTTTGCACGCATGCAGAATATAATTTGTCTCATCCTAGTAGTGTTACCGACATACTTTTTGGTATTTGGAAAACAAATTTCGAGTTTGAATGGAACACGACTTCTCTATGTTCCTCACTATTTATTTCCCAAATGACTAGAACAATGCCCGTGCGTTGCAACGTGATATAAATATTCTAGTACATTACTACGTCCGTCCTGGTTTATTGGCCCTGTTTGTAATTTGCGTCAAATTTTGACTAAATATTTAACTAACAAAATGTTAATGCATGTCAACAAAAATTATATCATCGAATTAGTATGTGAACATAGTTTCCAATGCTATAATTTTTGGTGACATGCATGAATATTTTGTTAGTTAAATTTATGGTCAAAATTTGGCCAAAATACAATGGGGACCAATAAACCAGGGCGGGGGTAGTAGCTTGTGATTTACCTGTTAATAATAATGCGATTGTGTAAATAAATGTTCATCAAAATCATTTCGTGAATTACCTTATATTTCGATTAGAACTTTGGTAAGTAAATTAAAGGGGAATTGTTTTTTTTTTCGAGGAACCGGCAGGAGCACTGCCTTTTCTTATAGAAGAAAAACAGAAGCACAATTTACAGGGGGGCACACGTTTTTAGGGAACATGGCAAAAACCCAAAAATGGCCCATATGCATGAACCATGGAAAACCTAGCACATACTCAGCCTATGCCGACATGTGGCAAGGCCCCAACGAAAGCCAGATCCCGTTGCTTAATGGCCTCGAAAGCTAGTAGAGCAACCTCGCGATGAGTCATCCGTTGACCCATGAAAAAGCATTTGTTCCTCTCTTTCCAGATAGCCCAAATTGTGTAGATGATCCTACCGCTCCTCCGCCTCCGCACTTGGGATGGCTCATCTACTAGCATCTTGACCCACCAGTCAGAAACAACGCCAGGCTCAGGCAAGAAACTATGGCGAGACCCTCGTTTGCCCAGGTGTTTACCTGGTTCCAAACAGCGACCGTGAAGGGATAGTCCTTGCGAAGATGGGTTGCCGTTTCTGGCTGCTGAAGACATAGCTGACACCTTGGGTCATGTGGCCAACCGCGAATAGCCAACATATCTGCGGTGAGGCTTCTACCATCCAGGACTAGCCACGCAAAGAATTTGCACTTGGGCTCAGCATAAGCAGACCAGACCTTTGAAGAGTCAAATCTTGGGTGCACTGGTAAAAAAAGGGCCTATAGTCCCGGTTCGTAAGGGCCTTTAGTCCCGGTTCCGGAACCGGGACTAAAGTGTCGGTACTAATACCTCCCCCCTTTAGTCCCGGTTCAATCCAGAACCGGGACTAAAGGCCCTCCACGTGGGCAGTGCGCAGAGCCCAGTCAGGAGACCCTTTGGTCCCGGTTGGTGGCACCAACCGGGACCAATAGGCATCCACGC
>NC_041392.1:724455491-724461393 GCF_002162155.2 Triticum dicoccoides
GGTTGGTGGCACCAACCGGGACCATAGGCATCCACGCGTCAGCACTTCTGTGGCTGGGCTTTTTGTTTTTTTTAAAGGGGGGGGGGTTGGGGGTTTTGGGGGTTTTGGGGTGTTAATTTAGGTGTTTCATATATTGTGTTAGCTAGCTATAATTAATAGAGAGAAGTGTCCTCTGTTATGTCCGTGCTTGGTCGACGCTACGTACTATACATACGTATAGAGAGGACTAGACACGCTAGGTAGCTAGTAAGCAAACGAAGGAAATAGAAGATCGTCATGAACATATATGCATATAGATAAAAGTGATATCGACCACCTCTCCTTCTCCAAGAGATTGGCCGAACAACAAGTTCTCGTATATCTATCTGACACTACCGGCTACATATATACAATAATTATCTCTTACAAATATAATCATACGAACTCAGGGTCCACATAGAATTCTCCGTCTTCAGGGATCACGTGGTCAAGAAAGAATGCCGCCAATTCCTCTTGAATTGCTCGCATGCGAGCTGGTGCTAGGAGTTCATCCCGCTTCCGAAACATCTAATTTGAAGAAGGGAGTCAATACACATATATATATATATATATATATATGTGTATATATATATATATATATATATATATATATATATATATATATAAATGAATGAAACTCAACACAAATGATGGTAATAAAATAAAATTGTGAATGTTGTTATTTACGTACTTCATATTGTTCGTTAGAGTACCCGCCCCGCTCACAGGTCGTGTGGCGGATGGACTCGCAGATGTAGTATCCACAGAAATCATTCCCTTGTTCCTGCCACAACCACTTTACAAGAAATAGAGCTCAATCAAACTGATAAGCAAGAATGCTAAATGGTATTGATGAAACTAGCGCTTCAATCACTAGGAGATGCGCGGAACATGCTACTATAGTACTTACTTTTGGGTGTCTAAATTCCAGCTCCTTCGGCAGTCCCGGAACTGTTTTGTTGAATTTTCTCCAAACCCTGCCAGACAAAGAAAACAATTACTTGATATCAGGAAATGAACAAAGTTGCTGATATGGTGGATAATGATCGATTTAACTTACTTCTTGAGGATTTCAGTTATGTCCGCATACTCCTTGGGATCTTTTCGTTTAGAGTCCAAGACGGTTACTACTCCCTGCTCAAGCTTAATCTCTAGGAGAATATAGTGGAAACTGCACACACATGCATAACTCATGAATTACATTACTATAACCTTGACTAATATATAAGGGAAATCGAATACGCACAAGACAGTAACACTCACCTGAAGTTGTAAGGAAAGAGTATTATATCTTTGTTTTGATTTATTACGAACGATCGTAGCAAGTTGGTCTCGGTAGCTGCGGCATGAAGTTTAACCTGAGTTGCATCTATGAGATATGTGTTAATGAACCCAATATCACCGACTTGTCTTTTCTTCAATTCGGCGATCTTCAATCTGCATAATATAGTGAGGATGATTATAAATACATGCAATGAAAGAGCTAAGCTATATAGAGAAACTTAATGACAGAAGTAGTACTACTTACAAACAGTAGCTGGCGACCGTTGTTTTATCGAGGGCCAATTGATTGAAAAACTGATAGAACTCCTCAAATGGAACAGGCAACAGATCAATTCCAACGAGGTCATGCTCCTTTTTAACTTTCACATACAAAGTACTCCTCCCCCCAGAGTCTCTGCAGATTTTCAAGTACCAATCATGCAATCTTCGCATCATCGTTGATAGAGATCTTTCATCTTTGACGAGAGGCTTCCCATACTCGTATCTTTGTATCTGCACGTCCATGGGTTCATAATGTACTTCTCGGGCAAGTAATCTGCAAGATTGCTATAACCGGGCACCATCCTTGGATCATTAGCGACGTTGTGGCTAGGCACCTTGAACGGGGGGCACGATTGCTTCGCTTGTTCGCCGAGCTGGGCAATTTGTTTCCCAGCTCGTCGTTCTTTTAGCCTTTGGTCACTGACAGTACTTCCCGGCCGCTCCGCTTCGGCAAATTCCTTTCCAATAATGGGGTCATAGTTTCCTTTCGGCGGATCAGACTTCGGTGGTTTTGTCAGGGCAGCCAGAGTGCCCTTCACTTTCACCCGATCTACCTTCTCCTCTGGAGGTGGATGTTTCTTTGCTTTCACCCCTTCAAAGAAGTTCCTCACTTCTTCTCGCGCGATCTCGGCGTTCTCCTCCAGGGTCCTCTCATATGGTAACTTCTCTGGAGTCTTCAGAGAAGGACCGAATCTGTATGTTCTCCCGCCTCTGGTTGTACTGCTAGACACCGACCGAGCAGACAGAGCGGTTGTCTTCTTTACTTGCTTAAGAGGCGGAGGAGAAGGACTACGACGCGCCGGAGCAGCTGGAGCGGCGGCAGGTCTCTTCCGCCCTTGCTGACGAGGCGGAGAAGGAGGAGGCTGGCTGCTCGGGCGCGTCGGTGCAGGCGGAGAAGGAGGCGGAGTGCCGCCACGCACCGGAGAAGGAGCCGGCCGAGGGCCCTGATCGTCACTCGCCGGAGGAGGAGGTGGTGGAGGCGGAGTGCCCTGACTCGCCAGAGGAGGAGGAGGAGGCGGTGGCGTCCAGTTCGGAAGGTTGATGAGCTCCTTCCGCCATAGGCATGGAGTCTTCAGAGCAGACCCCAGCCGAGTCTCCCCTTCACCGGTTGGGTGGTCAAGCTGGAGGTCCTCAAATCCCTCCGTTATCTCATCCACCATCACCCTAGCATATCCTTTTGGAATCGGCCGGCAGTGAAAAGTTGCGCCGGGTTCAGTAGGATAAACAGAGCCAACAGCCACCTTGACCTTCAAATTCATCCATTGCGTCATAAGGTGGCAATTTTGAGACTCCGTTATAGCATCCACGGGATAGCTGGCAGGAGCCGTCAAGGCATGCTCCAGCTGAAGCAGCTCGGTGGAAGCCACGCTGCTTCTGCGCTGAGATGGCGGTGTAGCTTTGGGGGAGGCTTCGGCAGTACGTTTGCTGCGATTTGCTTCTCGTTCCTCTATCGCATCTACCCTTGCTTGCAGCGCCTGTATTTGGGTCTGCTGCACTTTTTTCCTCCTCTCATGGGATTTGTAACTGCCTGTGTCCGGAAACCCAACCTTCCATGGAATGGAGCCTGGCGTGCCTCGTGTCCGTCCAGGGTGCTCAGGATTCCCGAGGGCCATTGTGAGCTCGTCGTTCCCTCTATCTGGAAAGAACATCCCTTCCTGCGTTGCTTCGATATACTGCTTAAGCTTACTGACTGGTATGTCCATTTGATCGTTTGTCCAAATGCACTTCCCTGTTACAGGGTCCAGTGTTCCGCCATCCCCGAAGAACCAAGTCCGGCAACGGTCTGGCCAGTTAATTGTCTCTCGTTCGATCCCTTTATGAACCAGATCATTCTCAGTCTTGGACCACTTAGGCCGGGCTACGAGGTAGCCACCTGACCCCGTGCGATGGTGAAGCTTCTTCTTCGCAGCATTTTGCTTGTTTGTCGCCGACATCTTCTTACTCTTTTCTGATGTCTTGTGGGCCACAAATGCGGGCCAGTGATCTCTGATCTTCTCATATCTGCCCTTGAATTCTGGTGTCTCATTATTTTCGACAAACTTAATCAGCTCTTTCTTCCACCTCCTGAATAGTTCTGCCATCCTCTTCAGAGCAAAAGACTTGATTAATTTCTCTTTAACTGGGTTCTCTGGATTATCCTCAGGTGGTAGGGTGAAATTTGACTTCAGCTCAGTCCAAAGATCATTTTTCTGCATATCATTGACATAAGACACCTCAGGGTCTTCTGTAGCCGGCTTAAACCATTGCTGGATGCTTATCGGGATCTTGTCCCTAACCAGAACCCCGCACTGAGCAACAAATGCGCTCTTTGTTCGGAGGGGTTCAATAGGTTGGCCGTCGGGCGCGATTGCTATGATCTCAAACTTTTCATCCGAGCTCAACTTTTTCTTCGGGCCTCGTCTCTTTATCGAAGTTGTGCTCGATTCGGAGGGCTAGAAAAAAGAACAAAGACTTAATTAATATGTGTACATACCAAAACAATGAATGCATCAATCAGCTAGTCAGCATAGGCTTAACTAATATATATACCTGGCCGGACTCGGTTCGGTCACCGGAGCCGTCATCATGGTCTCCTTCTTGCACCGGCATTGGGTCACCGGAGCCGTCCTCATGTTCTTCTTCTTGCACCGGAATTAGGTCACCGTAGCCAGCTTGTTCACCCTCTCCTTCCAGACCATCGGTTTCGTTGAGAAACAACGAGATGGCATCACTTCCTTCTGCGATTATGTCCCTCAACAACGCTTCTTTTGTTGCTTCGTCTAGGGCGGTGTCCATAGTTTCTACAAATATTTACAACATGGCAATTATTATTCAAACATGACAGATGGATATATTAGTGCCAAACGTAGAACTAGCTACCTAATCATAGTAAGCTATCGGGAGGGGGTATATATCGACAACGACGACACTACATCTATGTCCCTCGACGACCCTCGTTCCCGATAAAAAAAAAGAGGAAGAAGAAGAAAAAAAAAGAGGAGAAGAAAGAATAGAGGAGAAGATCTCCTCTATTCTTTCTTCTCCTCTTTTTTTCTTCTTCCTCTTCTTTTTTTATCCTCTTCTTCCTCTCATGTTCGATAGGATCGCCGAGGGGTCGGGAGGTTGCCTAGTTTCAAGGGATTCAACAAAACCATGTCTTCATCATTAGGCGAAAGTAACATGTGCATGATGGTACGAAGCTCTTCAAAGTTGTTCTGGAACGGAGTCCCAGATAGGATAATTCGCTTTTTGGTACAAAGTTCAGCAAGAGCCTTCTGAATATCGCTATTTGGAAGGCCTTTGCTGAATTCGTACCAAAAGGCGGATTATTCTATCCGGGACTCCATTCCAGAACAACTTTGCAGAACTTTGTACCAACATGCCCTGGTTACTTCCGGCTAATGATGAAGGCATGGATTTCTTCAATACTTTGACACTAGGAAACCTCTCTCTACTTCCGGCTAATAAGAAGAAGAAGAGGAAGAAGAAGAAGAAGAAGAAGAAGAAGAAGAAAAGAAGAAAATAAGAAAAAAAGAGGAGAAGAAGAAAGGAATAGTGGAGAAGAAGAGAAAATAGAATATTCTATTTTCTCTTCTTCTCCACTATTCCTTTCTTCTTCTCCTCTTCTTTTTCTTCTTTTTTTTCTTCTTATTTATTTCTCCTCTTATTTTCGGTAGAGGAAACCCTAAATAGCTAGCAAGTATCGTGGGTGTGAGATACATGTGGCCTTCGGTGTCGGACACTACATCCACGTCCCACAAGTGACGTGGGCGTCGAAGCCCGCGCCACTTGTGGGATGTGGGTGTAGTGTCCGACACCGAAGGTACATGTATCTCACACCGACGATACTTTCTATTTAGGGTTTCTCCTCTACCGCTCCTCGACCTCTCGACGACCCTCGTTCCCGATAAAATAAAGAGGAAGAACAGGAAGAAAAAAGAATAGAAGAAAGAATAGAGGAGAAGACTTCCTCTTCTTCCTCTCCTCTTCTTCTCCCTCTTCTTCCCCTTCTTCCTCGCCTCTCTCATGAATGTCCGGCGTTCTCAACCCCCCCCCCCACGTGTCGAAGAAAAAAAAGAAGAAAAAAGAGAGGATAAGAAGAAAGGAATAGAGGAGAAAAGAGAAAATAGAATATATATTCTATTTTTCTCTTCTTCTCCTCTATTCCTTTCTTCTTCTCCTCTTCTTTTTCTTATTTTTTCTTCTTCTTATTTATTTCTCCTCTTCTTTTCGGTAGAGGAAACCCTAAATAGCTAGCAAGTATCGTGGGTGTGAGATACATGTGGCCTTCGGTGTCGGACACTACATCCACGTCCCACAAGTGACGTGGGCGTCGAAGCCCGCGCCACTTGTGGGATGT
>NC_041392.1:724461800-724463490 GCF_002162155.2 Triticum dicoccoides
GAAAAAAAAAAGAGGAGAAGAAGAAAGGAATAGAGGAGAAAAGAGAAAATAGAATATATATTCTATTTTTCTCTTCTTCTCCTCTATTCCTTTCTTCTTCTCCTCTTCTTTTTCTTCTTTTTTCTTCTTCTTATTTATTTCTCCTCTTCTTTTCAGTAGAGGAAAGAATAGAGGAGAAGACTTCCCCTTCTTCCTCTCCTCTTCTTCTCCCTCTTCTTCCCCTTCTTCCTCGCCTCTCTCATGAATACATATACATGTACAGTATATATGAACAAAAAAATATATCAATACATCCATCGATATTATTCCATACATACATATACATCTACATTATATATGAACAAAAAAATATCAAAATTCATCATACATACATGTACAGTATATATGAACAAAAATTATAAACTTTCTCCCCAACTCATACATACATACATACATACATCTACATCATATCAATATTTTGCAAATTATGGAGCAGGGAAGGAAGGAAGGGGGGAGGATGGGGCGGTAGCTACCTCTCCCGGAGGTATCGGGGAGGAGACGCGGGCGGGCGACGTCGGGGGCGATGGCGACGAGGACGGGCTCGGGGTCGGCGAGGGCGAGGGCGACGGCGGGGCGCGCTCGGCGGCGGCGGACGGGCTCGGGGGCGCAGGGGGTGCTCGGGGGCGGCGGATGGGCTCGATGGTGCAGGGGGTGCTCGGGGGAGGTGGACGGGCGGCCGGCGATGACGGCGAGGCAGGGCGCGCTCGGGGGCGGGGCAGGGGCAACGGCGGCGATGGCGAGGCGAGCAGAGGGGCAGCCTGGCGGCGACGTCGGGGCAGGATCGAAGAAACTGAACCAAAATTTTCACAAGTGTGGCTTATATAGACGGAGCATTGGTCCCGGTTGGTGGCACAAACCGGGACTAATGCCCCCTTTAGTCCCAGTTGGTGCCACGAACCGGGACCAAAGGCCAATTTTCAGCAGCCCAAAGTGCGGGAAGCGGCGACCTTTGATCCCGGTTGGTGGAACCAACCGGGACTAAAGGGGGGCATTGGTCACGGTTGGTGCCACGAACCAGGACCAATGCCCCCTTTAGTCCCGGTTGGTGCCACCAACCGGGACCAATGGCCTTTGCTGCCCCGAGCCCAAAAGTTTAGTCCCACATCGCTAGCTGAAGGGCGTCGGCACTAGTTTATAAGCGCTGGTGTGCCCACCCATTCGAGCTCCTCTCTAATGCAGGCTTTCGGGCCTAAACTTGCTACTGCCTGTGGGCCTATTGGGCCTTCTGCGGGCCTGAATCCTGGCCCATGTAGGGTTTCTAGTCGTATTCAGGCCGTGGAGGCCCAGTAGGAGGCATTTTTTTTGGTTTTTTCTTTTTTATTTCTATATTTTTTTGGTTTTTTATTTTTTTATTTCTACTTAAAACTAAATACATACAGTTTTTTAGTGATTTCTTTTTGCTTTTAGGTCACAAAAATTATAAACTTTCTGTTAGTGCCATTAGTTTTAAATTTTAAATAGTTTAAATTTGAATTTTTAAAAATTTGTGTGAATCACTAGTTTATGAATAACTTTACTATAAAAACAGATTTTTTTTCTATTTATTTTTTATTTCTACTTACAACTAAATGCTTACAGTTTTTTAGTGATTTCTTTTTGCTTTTAGGTCACAAAAATTATAAACTTTCTGTTAGTGCCATTAGTTTTAAAT
>NC_041392.1:724463500-724494745 GCF_002162155.2 Triticum dicoccoides
AACTAAATACTTACAGTTTTTTAGTGATTTCTTTTTGCTTTTAGGTCACAAAAATTATAAACTTTCTGTTAGTGCCATTAGTTTTAAATTTTAAATAGTTTAAATTTGAATTTTTAAAAATTTGTGTGAATCACTAGTTTATGAATAACTTTACTATAAAATTAGAAATTTTTTCTTCTTTGCTATTTATTTTTTATTTATACTTACAATTAAATACTTATAGTTTGATTTTAGGTCACAAAAATTATATTCTTTTTGCTATTGAAGAATATTATAGTTTTATTTTAGTTGATCATAACATAATATTTTAATTGATTGTTTTTATTTTCATAAAAGTTTTGTAGTTTATTCTGTTTGCTATTAATTCATTCTTTGAGCTAAATGACTCTGAAATTGGAAAGCATTTCAAAATGAACTCTGAAAAAGTTGAAAGTTTGGGATGGTATCATAATTTCACCCACATAGCATGTGCATGTACAAAACGGACAATGGTAGCATGTTCGTCTGTTACAAATTTGGCATGGTATCATCATAATAGTTGCGGGAGAAAGTATTCACTTTTTCTTCGCTTGTGTCATTTGCTTATTGCGCCGTAACCATGGATAATCTTCATTGTTTATCAGGATGCTTGGGTCAGCCTTGACATTGAAGGGAGGAATTTCATGAAACTTTTCATAATGTTCAGACATGTCTGTCTTGCCGTCCACTCCCAGGATGTCCCTTTTTCCTGAAAGAACTATGTGGCGCTTTGGCTCATCGTATGATGTATTCGCTTCCTTATCTTTTCTTTTTCTCGGTTTGGTAGACATGTCCTTCACATAGATAACCTGTGCCACATCATTGGCTAGGACGAACGGTTCGTCAGTGTACCCAAGATTTTTCAGATCCACTGTTGTCATTCCGTACTGTGGGTCTACCTGTACCCCGCCGCCTAACAGATTGACCCATTTGCACTTAAACAAAGGGACCTTAAAATCAGGTCCGTAGTCAAGTTCCCATATGTCCACTATGTAACCATAATATGTGTCCTTGCCGCTCTCGGTTGCTGCATCAAAGCGGACACCGCTGTTTTGGTTGGTGCTCTTTTGATCTTGGGCGATCGTGTAAAATGTATTCCCATTTATCTCGTATCCTTTGTAAGTCAATACAGTCAAAGATGGTCCCCTGGACAACAAGTACAACTCATCACAAACAGTGTTGTCACCTCTGAGACGTGTTTCCAACCAACTGCTGAAAGTCCTGATGTGTTCACATGTAATCCAGTCGTCGCACTGCTCCGGGTGTTTAGAGCGCAGACTGTTCTTGTGTTCATCGACATACGGGGTCACCAACGTAGAGTTCTGTAGAACTATGTAGTGTGCTTGAGACCAAGAATATCCGTCCCTACATATTATTGAGTCTCTTCCAAGAGTGCCTTTTCCAGTCAGTCTCCCCTCATACCGCGATTTAGGGAGACCTATCTTGTTAAGGCCAGGAATGAAGTCAACACAAAACCCGATAACATCCTCTGTTTGATGGCCCATGGAGATGCTTCCTTCTGGCCTAGCACGGTTACGGACATATTTCTTTAGGACTCCCATGAATCTCTCAAAGGGGAACATATTGTGTAGAAATACGGGCCCCAGGATGACAATCTTGTCGACTAGATGAACTAGGACGTGCCTCATGATATTGAAGAAGGATGGTGGGAACACCATCTCGAAACTGACAAGACAATGCGCCACATCACTCCTTAGCCTTGGTACGATTTCTTGATCGATCACCTTCTGAGAGATTGCATTGAGGAATGCACATAGCTTCACAATGGTTAATCGGACGTTTTCCGGTAGAAGCCCCCTCAATGCAACCGGAAGCAGTTGCGTCATAATCACGTGGCAGTCATGAGACTTTAGGTTCTGAAACTTTTTCTCTGGCATATTTATTATTCCCTTTATATTCGACGAGAAGCCAGTCGTGACCTTCATACTGAGAAGGCATTCAAAGAAGATTTCTTTCTCTTCTTTCGTAAGAGCGTAGCTGGCAGGACCTTTATACTGCTTCGGAGGCATGCCGTCTTTTTCGTGCAAACGTTGCAGGTCCTCTCGTGCCTCAGGTGTATCTTTTGTCTTCCCATACACGCCCAAGAAGCCTAGCAGGTTCACGCAAAGGTTCTTCGTCACGTGCATCACGTCGATTGAGGAGCGAACCTCTAGGTCTTTCCAGTAGGGTAGGTCCCAAAATATAGATTTCTTCTTCCACATGGGTGCGTGTCCCTCAGCGTCATTCGGAACAGCTAGTCCACCGGGACCCTTTCCAAAGATTACGTAGTGTAAATCATTGACCATAGCAAGCACGTGATCACCGGTGCGCATGGCGGGCATCTTCCGGTGATCTGCCTCGCCTTTGAAATGCTTTTCTTTCTTTCGACATTGATGGTTGGTCGGAAGAAATCGACGATGGCCCAGGTACACATTCTTCCTGCATTTGTCCAGGTATATACTTTCAGTATCATCTAAACAGTGCGTGCATGCGTGGTATCCTTTGTTTGTCTGTCCTGAAAGGTTACTGAGAGCGGGCCAATCGTTGATGGTCACGAACAGCAACGCCTTAAGGTTAAATTCCTCCGGTCTGCACTCATCCCACGTACGTACACCATTTCCATTCCACAGCTGTAAAAGTTCTTCAACTAATGGCCTTAGGTACACATCAATTTCGTTGCCGGGTTGCTTAGGGCCTTGGATGAGAACTGGCATCATAATGAACTTCCGCTTCATGCACATCCAAGGAGGAAGGTTATACATACATAGAGTCACGGGCCAGGTGCTGTGATTGCTGCTCTGCTCCCCGAAAGGATTAATGCCATCTGCGCTTAGAGCAAACCATACATTCCTTGGGTCCTTTGCAAACTCATCCCAGTACTTTCTCTCGATTTTTCTCCACTGCGACCCGTCAACGGGTGCTCTCAACTTCCCATCTTTCTTTCGGTTCTCACTGTGCCATCGCATCAACTTGGCATGCTCTTCGTTTCTGAACAGACGTTTCAACCGTGGTATTATAGGAGCATACCACATCACCTTCGCAGGAACCCTCTTCCTGAGGGGCTCACCGTCAACATCACCAGGGTCATCTCGTCTGATCTTATACCGCAATGCACCGCATACCGGGCATGCGTTCAGATCCTTGTATGCACCGCGGTAGAGGATGCAGTCATTAGGGCATGCATGTATCTTCTCCACCTCCAATCCTAGAGGGCATACGACCTTCTTTGCTGCGTATGTACTGTCGGGCAATTCGTTATCCTTTGGAATCTTCTTCTTCAATATTTTCAGTAGCTTCTCAAATCCTTTGTCAGCCACAGCATTCTCTGCCGTCCACTGCAGCAATTCCAGTACGGTACCGAGATTTGTGTTGCCATCTTCACAATTGGGGTATAACCCTTTTTTGTGATCCTCTAACATGCGATCGAACTTCAGCTTCTCCTTTTGACTAATGCATTGCGTCCTTGCATCGACAATGACCCGGCGGAGATCATCATCATCGGGCACATCGTCTGGTTCCTCTTGATCTTCAGCAGCTTCACCCGTGGCAGCATCATTGGGCACATCGTCTGGTTCCTCTTGATCTTCACCAGCTCCCCCCGTTGCAGCATCACCGTATTCAGGGGGCACATAGTTCTCATCGTACTCTTCTTCTTCGCCGTCTTCCATCATAACCCCTATTTCTCCGTGCCTCGTCCAAACATTATAGTGTGGCATGAAACCCTTGTAAAGCAGGTGGGAGTGAAGGATTTTCCGGTTAGAGTAAGACCTCGTATTCCCACATTCAGTGCATGGACAACACATAAAACCATTCTGCTTGTTTGCCTCAGCCGCATCGAGAACCTCATGCACGCCCTTAATGTACTCGCGGTGTGTCTGTCACCATACATCCATTGCCGGTTCATCTGCGTGCATTATATACAATTAAGTGTCCAAATTAATAGAAGTTCATCATCACATTAAAACCAAAGTGCATACATAGTTCTCATCTAACAACATATAGCTCTCCAGAGCATCTAATTAATTAAACCATACATTGAAACTATGTAAAACATTTCAATGCGAAAACAAATGCGATCATAATCGCAACCAAGGTAACAATTGATCCAACGGCATAATGATACCAAGCCTCGGTATGAATGGCATATTTTCTAATCTTTCTAATCTTCAAGCGCATCGCATCCATCTTGATCTTGTGATCATCGACGACATCCGCAACATGCAACTCCAATATCATCTTCTCCTCCTCAATTTTTTTTATTTTTTCCTTCAACAAATTGTTTTCTTCTTCAACTAAATTTAATCTCTTGATAATAGGGTCGGTTGGCATTTCCGATTCACATACATCCTAGATAAATAAAATCTATGTCACG
The DNA here is from genome assembly GCF_002162155.2 of Triticum dicoccoides. Classification (NCBI taxonomy): domain Eukaryota; kingdom Viridiplantae; phylum Streptophyta; class Magnoliopsida; order Poales; family Poaceae; genus Triticum; species Triticum dicoccoides. The sequence continues at coordinate 724,467,891 of NC_041392.1, forward strand.
TTGGTCGGCATAATTTTCATAAACAATAAATGAACCAATAGTTATAAAGATAATATACATACCAAATCCGAATCATAGACAGGACGAGGGCCGACGGGGGCGGATACCAAAACCATCGCACTATATAAGATGCAATAATAAATGTAAAAAAATGATACAAGTATCTATCTAAACATACAAGTAAGAATATTTTTCCTTTCAGAAAGAAGATAAGAACAAGAGGCTCACCAGAGTGGTGTCGGTGATGAGATCGGCGCGGGTGATCGACGGCGGTGAAGACGGGGACGGGGCGTGACGGACCGCTAAATCTAGACAAATCTCGAGGAAAATGGAGCTTGGAGGTCGAGCTTCGAGAGGAGAAATCTTAAGTAGTGTGGCTCAGGCATTCTATCGAACACCTTGTGTGCATAGGAGGTGAGCTAGAGCACCACCAAGCCCTCTCCCCCTCAGCCAGAAAAAAACAGAGCAGTGTGCTCTGCTCTTATGCAAGGGGGTATATATAGGCACCTCATTGGTCCCGGTTGGTGGCATGAATCGGGACTAAAGGGGAGCCTTTGGTCCCGGTTCAAGCCACCAACCGGGACCAATGGTGGTGGGCCAGGAGCGAGGCCCATTGGTCCCGGTTCATCCCACCAACCGGGACCAAAAGGTCCAGACGAACCGGGACCAATGGCCCACGTGGCCCGGCCGGCCCCCTGGGCTCATGAACCGGGACCAATGCCCACATTGGTCCCGGTTCTACACTGAACCGGGACTAATGGGCTGAGCCGGCCTGGACCATAGCCCTGTTTTCTACTAGTGGTGTGAGCCACAGAACTGCGCCGCATAGGCCGATGCGGAAGAGTAGGCTCCATTAGTGGTCAGGTTCCAGGAGATTGTGTCGTCCTGATCTAGCAGCAGAACTGTCTGGCTAATCTATCCCGATAGAGTGAAACATTCCCCCAGTTGTTGCAGGGATCGAAGGCTAGCGACTACTCTGATCCAGTTATCATTTGTCACCTCCTGATGCACGGTCCTATATTTCCTTGAAGCTATTTTGTAAAGCTCCGGCGCAAGTAGTATTAGAGGGCCCCTTCCGCTCTAGTTGTCATGCCAGAAAAGTGCCTTGCGGCCATCTCCAAAAGTTATGGTTGTGCTTGCACGAAAATGGTTCATATAAGCCTGGTCGCATGGCAGGTCAGAGCCCACCCATGGCCTCTCCGGGTCCGTCCATTGTAACCAGGGCCAGCGAAGGCGGAGGGTGCGGCCAAAACGCTCATGGTCTGCGATTCCCAGGCCGCCCAACCTCCTTGGACGATAGTCGGTCTTCCAGTTAACGAGGGAGTGCCCTCCAGAAGTTTGCGTTTCGTCCTCTTTCTGCCATAGAAACCTGCGAATGATCTTCTCAACCTTTCCCAGGATCCATTTCGGCAGGCTGAGAGCGGAGATGTGGAAAGTCGCCATAGCCGTCAGAACTGATTGAGCCAGAGCGACCTTGCCGGGCTTATTTAGTAGCTTTCCGTTCCAACCCGACAGTCTACCCGCAATCTTGTCGATGAAAGGTTGGAGGTCAACCCTTCGGAGCCGACGATTGTGCAATGGAAGTCCGAGGTAGCGTCCCGGGAAGCTGGCAATCATGGCAGGGAAGACGGTGAGTATGTCCTGGAGGTCAATGTCCCCGCACCGTATCGGTAAAACCTCGGTCTTTGACAGGTTCGTGATTAGGCCACTATCCTCCCCTAAGGCTTTCAGTATGGCCGAGAGCGCCCGCAACTCCTCCTTATCAGGTTTGGCAAAGATGCATGCATCATCCGCAAAGAGAGAGATTCTACATGTAGCAGAACGAGCACGGATGGGCTTCAGGATGCCCTGCTCAGAGGCGAGATGAAGAATCTGCTGCAACGGGTCTATTTCCAGAATGAAAAGCATCGGCGACACCGGATCTCCCTGACGCAGGCCCTGCCCATGCCTGAACAGCTTGCCCAGGTTTCCATTCAGTAGGATCCTAGATGACGAATATGCCAGGGTCATGCAAATCCAGTCCCGCCAACGTTGGCCAAACCCCGGGCGCTGAAGAACCTTAAAAAGGAAAGCGCAATTGACGGAGTCAAAAGCCTTCGATATATCAAGCTTGAGGAAAAGTCCTGGGATGTTCCGGCGGTGTAGGTCCTTGATTAGGTTCTGAAAATGCAGAAGGTAAGTAAATTAAGGTGATTGATTATTATATATGTTGGAAGGTTGTACGAAGGGGTGGTGGAAAGAAAGGTGAAATAGAAATCTTACATTCTTTTTAAGTAGTAGAGATGCCATATCCATATCCAGAAAAAACTCCAAGCTTTAACTCCCTCCAGTCAGGTTTAGAAGGCCCATGCGTATGTTTAGGTCTACGGTGTTACCAATGAAATATGAGTTATATGCCACAAAATTTATATCACTTGAAAATTCTTTCATATTTGAATTTAATGATATGTTTTTGGTGGCATATAATAAATATTCCATAGGTCAAATAGAAGACCGAAAATTAAAATAGGAGTGTGTCGTATATACCCAAACCAGACCGAGGGAGTAAGAGTTATATACTCACCCATATAATAACTGCGTACTTGGCCGTTACTTCATTAATATGTGGAGTGAAGATGGGCACAATGGCATCTACAAGGGCATAAGGCTAGAAACGACGGATAGGGATATATTTAAAAATGACACGAGGTGGCGGTTGAGAAACGAGTAACATGACCATTGCAGTGCTTTCTAATCTTCAAATTGTTGGTGTTCTTTTATTTAAGTATATTGGCTTTAAATTATTAGCTCGAACAAGTTTTACGGTATTTTGTACCAAATTTTGTTATAAATTTTAATTTATTCATCGTTGCAGGGTGGTTCCAAGAGCTGGATTGCAATGGTATTCTTGCTTTAATCACACAACAAGGAGACAATAAATGATCTATTTTATAACATTAAAAGCATACTTGAAGATATTGACTTGTCACTCACTGCCATGAAATCATAGTTTAGAAAATCAGACTAGACCTGCGGTTGGACCAGAAAAAACCGGAACCTGCCATCCAATTGGGTTTTAAGCTTCATGGACCGTTTTTAAAAAGGGTTTCCCCCACTTTGTATTACAAAGAAACCAACCGATACAACCAACGAAGGTGCTAGGGCAGAAGTAGCACAGACACGCCTAAAAGAACCGAAAGAGAAAGAACAAAAGAAACAAATGCCGACAACGGTGGATCAACAAAAAACGAAGAAGCCTCGCGACCACTGCGCCCATCGGAAATCTCCCACTGAGCTCCTAGATTCCGAAGCCCCGCTACCAATCAACACCTGCAAGAAGGGATGCAACGATGACAACGCTTCTACCAAGGGTTTCCCCCGGTGCGCGATGAGGAGAGAGGAAGGGTAGCCCCCGACGCCGTCCAGGAAGGTACGGCGGCACCCTTAGGCGCCACGACGTCGGTGTCGGTCAAGCCGACCTGGATTTCTCCCGATCCCAACCTTTACCTCGAGCACTCCAGACCAAACCGACCACCACCCTGCGTCAACATGGTCTTGAAGCTTCCACGCTGTCTCGCCACGGCACCACGAAGTGAGGTCTGCACACCGAAGATGAGGAGCCGGGACTAGAGGCAGCACCACCGTCAGCACGTGGCAGGGCTCAACCTCCGCCGTCAACTACGGTAGCCGACTGGGCGCAATAGCAGGAGGATCCAGGCCCGTGGGCCCATAGGCCCAGCTAGGCCCTCATAGGCCCGTAAAGTTCCCACTTTCGTGCTGCAACAGGCACCCAAATCTGAGCCGGGGGCGCACTGCCGACCACCCCGTGCCACCAAGCTGCACCGCCACCTCGCTCGCTGATACGTCTCCAACGTATCTACTTTTCCAAACACTTTACCCTTGTTTTGGACTCTAACTTGCATGATTTGAATGGAACTAACCCGGACTGACGCTGTTTTTAGCAGAATTGCCATGGTGTTATTTTTGTGCAGAAATAAAAGTTCTCGGAATGACCCGAAAATCCACGGAGAATATTTTTGGAATATATAAAAAATACTAGCGAAAGAATCAAGTCCAGGGGACCACACCCTGTCCACAAGGGTGGGGGCGCGCCTACCCCCTTGGGCGCACCCCCTGTCTCATGGGCCCCCTGAGGCTGCTGACCTGAACTCCAACTCCATATATTCACGTTCTGGGAGAAAAAAATCAGAGAGAAGGATTCATTGGGTTTTACGATACGGAGCCGCCGCCAAGCCCTAAACTCTCTCGGGAGGGCTGATCTGGAGTCCGTTCGAGGCTCCTGAGAGGGGAATCCGTCGCCGTCGTCATCATCAACCTTCCTCCATCACCAATTTCATGATGCTCTCCACCGTGCGTGAGTAATTCCATCGTAGGCGTGCTCGACGGTGATGGGTTGGATGAGATTTATCATGTAATCGAGTTAGTTTTGTTAGGGTTTGATCCCTAGTATCCATTATGTTCTGAGATTGATGTTGCTATGAGCTTGCTATGCTTAATGCCCGTCACTAGGGCCCGAGTGCCATGATTTCAGATCTGAACCTATTATGTTTCCGTGAATATATGTGATTTGTTGACCCTATTTTGCAAGTCAATAGTCACCTACTATGTGTTATGATCCGGTAACCCCAAAGTGACAATAATCGGGACCACTCCCGGTTATGACCGTAGTTTGAGGAGTTCATGTATTCACTAAGTGTTAATGCTTTGGTCTGGTACTCTATTAAAAGGAGACCTTAATATCCCTTAGTTTCCAATAGGACCCCGCTGCCACGGGAGGGTAGGACAAAAGATGTCATGCAAGCTCTTTTCCATAAGCACGTATGACTATATTCGGAATACATGCCTACAATACATTGATGAACTGAACCTAGTTCTGCGTCACCCTATGTTATAACTATTGCATGAGGAATCGCATCCGACATAATTATCCATCATTGATCCAATGCCTACGAGCTTTTCACATATTGATATTTTCTTAGTTACTTTACCATTGCCACTATTACAATTACTACAAAATTGCTACCGTTACTTTTGCCACTGTTACCGCTACTATCATATTACTTTGCTACTAAACACTTTGCTACAGATATTAAGTCTTTCAGGTGCGGTTGAATTGACAACTCAACTGTTAATACTTGAGAATATTCTTTGGCTCCCCTTGCGTCGAATCAATAAATTTGGGTTGAATACTCTACCCTCGAAAACTATTGCGATCCCCTATACTTGTGGGTTATCAAGACTATTTTCTGGCGCCGTTGCCGGGGAGCATTGCTCTATTCTTTGAGTCACTTGGGATTTATATATGTTGATCACTATGAGGAAGTTGAAAGATGAAAGAACCAAGATTTATCCCTCAACTACGAGGTGAGGTAAGGAACTGCCATCTAGTTCTGCACTTGATTCTCCTTCTATTATGAGTAAACTTGCGACACCTACTACTGCTATTGATTCTGATAGGTCGCATGTTATTGATGATGCCACTTCTGCTTTGCATGATATTTGTGATGAAACTACTTCTATGCTTGATACCACTGTGCCATTAGGTGAATTTATTGATGAACAACTTGCTAGGGTTAGAGAGAATGAAATTATTGAAATTGATAATATTTATGAAAGTGATGATGAAGATTCTCCCCCTAGACATGAATTGCCAGATGTTCCTGAGGGTTATGTTATGCATGAAGAAACTGCTAGAGATTTTCTTGCTTGCAATGATAGATATGATTTTAAGAAACTGTTAGCTAAACTGAAAGAAAAGTCTTTGAATGCTAGAATGAAATATGACCCTGCTTTTGCTACTTCACCTATCTTTATTACTGATAAGGATTACGATTTCTCTATCGATCTTGAGATAATTACTTTGGTTGAATCCGATCCTTTTTACGGCTATGAATATGAAACTGTTGTGGCACATCTTACTAAACTGAATGATATAGCCACCATATTTACGCATGAGGAAAAAATTTGTTACTACTACATCCTTAAGTTGTTTCGGTTCTCATTAAAGGGTGATGCTAAAACACGGTTTAATTGTCTTGATCCTGGTTGTGTGCGTAGTCCCTGTGATATGATTTATTACTTCTCTATTGAATATTTTCCCGCTCATAAGAAACAAGCTGCCTTAACAGAAATGTATAATTTTGTGCAAATTGAAGAAGAGAGTCTCCCACAAGCTTGGGGGAGGCTTCTCCAATTACTTAATGCTTTGCCTAATCACCCTCTCAAGAAAAATGAAATACTTGATATCGTTTATAATGGACTAACCGATGCTTTCAGAGACCACCTGGATAGTTGTGCTGGTCGTGTTTTCAGGGAAAGAACTATTGATCAAGCTGAATTGCTATTGAATAATATGTTGAGTAATGAAAATGATTGGAAACTTCCTGAACCAACTCCTAAGCCAACTCTGAAGAAAAGGTGTATTCTATTTCTCGGTCCTGAAGATATGCAAGAGGCAAAGAAATCTATGAAATAAAAAGGTATTAAAATTGAAGATGTTAAGAATTTACCACCTATTGAACAAATACATGGTCTTGAGAACCCGTCACGGGTAGTAAAGGTAAATTCTCTCTATAGATTTGATGAAGGTGATATTCCTCGTTATAAGTCTTCTAGCCAATGCTTAGATGAGTTTGATAACTTTATGGTTAAACAAGAAAACTTCAATGCTTATGTTGGTACACTAGTAGAAAACAGGGCTTTGGTCCAGGCCGGGTCAGCCCATTAGTCCCGGTTCAGTCTAGAACCGAGACCAATGCCCACATTGGTCCCGGTTCGTGAGCCCAGGGGGCGGCCGGGCCACGTGGGCCATTGGTCCCGGTTCATCTGGACCTTTTGGTCCCGGTTGGTGGGACGAATCAGGACCAATGGGCCTCGCTCCTGGCCCACCACCATTGGTCCCGGTTGGTGGCTTAAACTGGGACCAAAGGCTCCCCTTTAGTCTCGGCTCATTTCACCAACCGGGACCAATGAGGTGCCTATATATACCCCCTCGTGCAAGAGTAGAGAACAGTGCTCTGTTTTTCTGGCCGAGGGGGAGAGGGCTTTGTGGTGCTCTAGCTCACCTCCTATGCACATGAGGTGTTCGATGGAATGCCCGAGCCACACTACTTAAGCTTTCTCCTCTCGAAGCTCGACCTCCAAGCTCCATTTTCCACGAGATTTGTCTAGATTTAGCGGCCCGTCACGCCCCGTCCCCATCTTGACCGCCGTCGATCACCCGCGCCGATCTCATCACCGACACCACCGTGCTGAGCCTCTTGTTCTTATCTTCTTTCTGAAAGGAAAAATATTCTTACTTGTATGTTTAGATAGATACTTGTATCATTTTCTTACATTTATTATTGCATCTTATATAGTGCGATGGTTTTGGTATCCGCCCCGTCGGCCCTCGTCCTGTCTATGATTCGGATGTGGTATGTATATTATCTTTATAACTATTGGTTCATTTATTGTTTATGAAAATTATGCCGACCAACATGACATAGATTTTATTTATCTAGGATGTATGTGAATCGGAAATGCCAACCGACCCTATTGTCGAGAGGTTAAATTTAGTTGAAGAAGAAAACAATTTGTTGAAGGAAAAAATAAAAAAATTGAGGAGGAGAAGATGATATTGGAGTTGCATGTTGCGGAAGTCGTCGATGATCACAAGATCAAGATGGATGCAATGCGCTTAAAGATTAGAAAGATTAGAAAATATGCCATTCATACCGAGGCTTGGTATCATTATGCCGTTGGATCAATTGTTACCTTGGTTGCGATTACGATCGCATTTGTTTTCGCATTGAAATGTTTTACATAGTTTCAACGTACGGTTTAATTAATTAGATGCTCTCAAGAGCTATATGTTGTTAGATGAGAACTATGTATGCACTTTGGTTTAAATGTGATGATGAACTTCTATTAATTTGGACACTTAATTATATATAATGCACGCAGATGAACCGGCAATGGATGTACGGTGACAGACACACCCGCGAGTACATTAAGGGCGTGCATGAGTTTCTCGATGCGGCTGAGGCTAACAAGCAGAATGGTTTTATGTGTTGTCCATGCACTGAATGTGGGAATAAGAGGTCTTACTCTAACCGGAAATTCCTTCACTCCCAGTTGCTTTACAAGGGTTTCATGCCACACTATAATGTTTGGACGAGGCACGGAGAAATAGGGGTTATGATGGAAGACGGCGAAGAAGAAGAGTACGATGACAACTATGTGCCCCCTGAATACGGTGATGCTGCAACGGGGGGAGCTGGTGAAGATCAAGAGGAACCAGACGATGTGCCCAATGATGCTGCCACGGGTGAAGCTGCTGAAGATCAAGAGGAACTAGAGAATGTGCCCGATGATGATGATCTCCGCCGGGTCATTGTCGATGCAAGGACGCAATGCATTAGTCAAAAGGAGAAGCTGATGTTCGATCACATGTTAGAGGATCACAAAAAAGGGTTATACCCCAATTGCTACGAAGATGGCAACACAAAGCTCGGTACCGTACTGGAATTGCTGAAGTGGAAGGCAGAGAATGCTGTGGCTGACAAAGGATTTGAGAAGCTACTGAAAATATTGAAGAAGAAGCTTCCAAAGGATAACGAATTGCCCGACAGTACATACGCAGCAAAGAAGGTCGTATGCCCTCTAGGATTGGAGGTGGAGAAGATACATGCATGCCCTAATGACTGCATCCTCTACCGCGGTGCATACAAGGATCTGAACGCATGCCCGGTATGCGGTGCATTGCGGTATAAGATCAAACGAGATGACCCTGGTGATGTTGACGGCGAGCCCCCCAGGAAGAGGGTTCCTGCGAAGGTGATGTGGTATGCTCCTATAATACCACGGTTGAAACGTCTGTTCAAAAATGAAGAGCATGCCAAGTTGATGCGATGGCACAGTGAGAACCGAAAGAAAGATGGGAAGTTGAGAGCACCCGCTGACGGGTCGAAGTGGAGAAAAATCGAGAGAAAGTACTGGGATGAGTTTGCAAAGGACCCAAGGAATGTATGGTTTGCTTTAAGCGCGGATGGCATTAATCCTTTCGGGGAGCAGAGCAGCAATCACATCACCTGGCCCGTGACTCTATGTATGTATAACCTTCCTCCTTGGATGTGCATGAAGCGGAAGTTCATTATGATGCCAGTTCTCATCCAAGACCCTAAGAAACCCGGCAACGACATTGATGTGTACCTAAGGCCATTAGTTGAAGAACTTTTACAGCTTTGGAATGGAAACGGTATACGTACGTGGGATGAGCACAGACAGGAGGAATTTAACCTTAAGGCGTTGCTGTTCGTGACCATCAACGATTGGCCCACTCTCAGTAACCTTTCAGGACAGACAAACAAAGGATACCACGCATGCACGCACTGTTTAGATGACACTGAAAGTATATACCTGGACAAATGCAGGAAGAATGTGTACCTGGGCCATCATCGATTTCTTCCGACCAACCATCAATGTCGAAAGAAAGGCAAGCATTTCAAAGGCGAGGCAGATCACCGGAAGAAGCCCGCCATGTGCACGGGTGATCACGTGCTTGCTATGGTCAATTGATTTACACTACGTAATCTTTGGAAAGGGTCCCGGTGGACTAGCTGTTCCGAATGACGCTGAGGGACACGCACACATGTGGAAGAAGAAATCTATATTTCGGGACCTACCCTACTGGAAAGACCTAGAGGTACGCTCCTCAATCGACGTGATGCACGTGACGAAGAACCTTTGCGTGAACCTGCTAGGCTTCTTGGGCGTGTATGGGAAGACAAAAGATACACCTGAGGCACGGGAGGACCTACAACGTTCATAATCTAGTGATTCACACAAATTTTCAAAAAATCAAATTTAAACTATTCAAATTTTAAAACTAATGGCACTAACAGAAAGTTTATAATTTTTCTAAAACTAATGGCACTAACAGAAAGTTTATAATTTTGCTGACCTAAAAGCAAAAAGAATTAAAAAATAAAGCAAAAAACAAAAAAAAATAATACAGAAAACAAAACAAAAAACTGGAAAAAATAAAAATAGCAACAATAAGTATTTTGTTGTAAGTAGAAACAAAATAAAATAAATAAAGCAACAAAGAAAACAAAAAAACTAATAAAGAGTTTTCAAATTTGAAAACTAACGGCACTAACAGAAAGTTTATAATTTTTCTAAAACTAAAAGCAAAAAGAATTAAAAAATAAAGCAAAAAACAAAAGGAAATAAAAAATGCAGAAAACAAAACAAAAAAACTGGAAAAAATAGGGCTGACCCCTATAATATTTGTTATGACTAACTAAAATTACCAAATTGAGTATAATGATAAAACACAGTAATATTAAATAGCAGGAAAAAGATTGACTCAAAAATCTATTTTTATAGTAAAGTTATTCATAAACTAGTGATTCACACAAATTTAAAAAAAAATCAAATTTAAACTATTCAAATTTTAAAACTAATGGTACTAACAGAAAGTTTATAATTTTTGTGACCTAAAATAAAAAAGAAAACACTGCAAAACTATAAGTATTTAGTTCTAAGTAGAAACAAAAAAAACAAGAAAACAAAAAAAGTGCCAACTACTGGGCTCCCACGGCCTGAATACGACTAGAAACCCTACCATGGGCCAGGATTTAGGCCCGCGGGAGGCCCAGTAGGTCCACAGGCACAGATTGCAGTGTTAGGCCCGAAAGCCTGCTTTAGAGAGGAGCTTGAGAGGGAAGGCGCACTGCACCTTATAAACAGGTGCGCCTCCCTCTCAACTAGCGAGGTGGGACTAAATATTTGGGTTCGGGGCAGCACAGGCCTTTGGTCCCGGTTGGTGGCACCAACCGAGAGTAAAGGGGGGCATTAGTCCCGGTCGGTGCTACGACCCGGGACTAATGCCATCCTTTAGTCCCGGTTGGTGCCACCAACCGGGATCAAAGGCCGCCGCTTCCCGCCCTTTGGGCTGCTGAAAAGAGGCCTTTGGTCCCGGTTGGTGGCACCAACCGGGACTAAAGGGAGGCATTCGTCCCGGTTTGTGCCACGAACCGGGACCAATGCTATCGGTATATAGGCTGGACTTGTGAAAATTTCACAACTTCACCGTCAGTTCGTGCCTGACGCCCCAGCGCTGCTCCTCGTCGCCGTCGCCATCATCGCCCCTGCCTCCGACGCCGTCGCCATCATCGCCCCCTACCTCCGACGCCGTCGCCGTGCCGCCCCTGCCCCCGTCGCCATCGCCGTGCCGCCCCTACCTCCGACGCTGTCGCCGAGCCGCCCTACCTCCGGTGCCGTCGTCGCGCCGCCCCTGCCGCCGACCATGTCGTCGCCGCGCCGGCACCTGCCCCGTGACCTAGCCCCTTCCCGTGGCCCACCCCCGCCCGCCGGCGCCCTTGCCTCCCCCACCGTTGCCATCGCCAGACGCCCCCGCTGTGAGGAATTGGCGGCATTCTTTGTAATTGGCGACATTCTTTCTTGACCAAGTGATCGCTGAAGACGGAGAATACTATGTGGACCATGAGTCCGTATGATTATATTTGTAAGAGATAATTATTGTATATATGTAGCCGGTAGTGTCGGATAGATATACGAGAACTTGTTGTTCGACCAATCTCTCGGAGAATGAGAGGTGGTCGATATCACTTCTCTCTTTATGCATATATGTTCATGACGATCTTCTGTTTCCTTCATTTGCTTACTAGCTAACTAGCGTGTCTAGTCCTCTCTATACGTATGTATAGTATGTGGCATCGACCAAGCACAGACGTAAGAGAGGACACTTCTCTCTATTAATTATAGCTAGCTAACACAATATATGAAACACCTAAATTAACCCCCCAAAACCCCCAACCCCCCCCCCTTCAAAAAAACAAAACCCCCAGGCACAGAAATGCTGACGCGTGGATGCCTATTGGTCCCGGTTGGTGCCACCAACCGGGACGAAAGGGTCTCCTGCCTGGGCTCTGCGCACTGCCCACATGGAGGCCCATCAGTCCCGGTTCTGGATTGAATCGGGACTAAAGGGTCGGGGCATTAGTACCGACACTTTAGTCCCGGTTCAGGAACCGGGACTGAAGGCCCTTACGAACTGGGACTATAGGCCCTTTTTCTACCAGTGGTAGACAATTGAAACGTAATGCTGATATGATTGAGCACTTCGGTGATTATATGGCTAGTGTTAAAGATGAACTTAAACTTATTAGTAAACATGCTTCTATGGTTACCGCTCAAGTAGAGAAAGTGCTTAAAGCTCAAAATGAATTGCTCAATGAATTAAACAATAAGAATAATGATAATGATAATGCTATTAGAGTTATGACTAGAGGGGGTAAAATGACTCAGGAACCCTTGTATCCTGAAGGCCACCCTAAGAGAATTGAGCAAGATTCTCAGAGAGCTAATGTTGACACACTTAGTCCTTCTAAGAGAAAGAAAAAGAAAAATGATAGGACTTTGCATGCTTCTAGTGAACCTGTTGTTGATACACACGTGAGAATCCTAATGATATTTCTATTTCTGATGCTGAAACACAATCTGGTAATGAACATGAGCCTAGTGATAATGTTAATGATGATGTTCATGTTGATGCTCAACCTAGTAATGACAATGATGTAGATATTGAACCTGCTGTTGATCTTGATAACCCGCAATCAAAGAATCAACGTTATGATAAGAGAGACTTTGTTGCTAGGAAGCACGGTAAAGAAAGAGAACCATGGGTTCAGAAAACCATGCCTTTTTCCTCCCAAACCATCCAAGCAAAAGGATGATGATGATTTTGAGTGCTTTGCTCAAATGATTAGACCTATCTTTTTGCGTATGCGTTTGACTGGTATGCTTAAAATGAATCCTTATGCTAAGTATATGAAAGAAATTGTTACAAATAAGAGAAAGATATCGGAAGCTGAAATTTCCACCATGCTTCCTAATTATACTTTTAAAGGTGGTGTCGGTGTCAAAACCAGCGGATCTCGGGTAGGGGGTCCCGAACTGTGCGTCTAAGGCGGATGATAACATGAGGCAGGGGACACGATGCTTTACCCAGGTTCGGGCCCTCTTGATGGAGGTAAAACCCTACGTCCTGCTTGATTTATTCTTGATGATATGAGTATTACAAGAGTTGATCTACCAAGAGATCGGAGAGGCTAAACCCTAAAAGCTAGCCTATGGTATGATTGTATGTTGTCCTACGGACTAAAAACCCTCCGGCTTATATAGGCACCGGAGAGGGTTAGGGTTACACAAGGTCGGTTACAAAGGAGGAGATATCCATATCCGTACTGCCTAGCTTGCCTTCCACGCCAAGTAGAGTCCCATCCAGACACGGGACGAAGTCTTCAATCATGTATCTTCATAGTCCAGCAGTCTGGCTGTTTGGAGACCCCCTAATCCAGGACTCCCTCAGTAGCCCCTGAACCAGGCTTCAATGACGATGAGTCCGGCGCGCAGTGTTGTCTTTGGCATTGCAAGGCGAGTTACTCCTCCGAACACACAGAAGAGTTTGAATACCAGGATAATGTCCGACCCTGCAAAATAAATTCCACATACCAGCATAGAGAGAATAATATTTCCACAAATCTTAATCTGCCGACATGCTTTGGCAACATGACATCACGCCATGGCTCGGTGATTATTCGAACCGTTTTTCTTCAACCAGCTCCACACATAAGGCGAGGCGGTTTCTCGACACGTCTTGTCAAAGCAGAGATCGTGTTCCCCCAATTACGGGATTCTCATCAATACGGTCGTGGGTAACCCAACCGTGCCTAGGACTCCTAGATTTTAGGCAAGTCCCAAACGGCCACTAGGAGGACGCTTGATATTCACCCTCTTTATAAAGGGACGACACTTTTACTTTTTTCCCTCCGGTGGTCAATCGAATCCTTCCCCCGCCTCGAGTTCTAACACCCAAAGCCCAGGTCAGGTACTTCAGACCTTCAATCATGTCCGGATCTAGCCTTCAAGGCCGGTGGATGCCCTCCTCCGTTACGGAAGAGGATATCAAGAAGTTGAGGGAGGCCAGATACCTGACCGCCGAGGTTTCGCATCGGCTGCCTGCCCAAGGGCAGGTCGTCCCTACTCCCGAACCTAACGAAAATGTTGTGTTCATTTCCCACTTCCTCCGAGGTCTAGGCCTCACTCTGGATCCCTTCGTTAGGGGTTTGATGTTCTATTATGGGCTAGATTTCCACGATCTAGCCCCGGACTCCTTTCTCCACATCTTGGCATTTATTGTCGTATGTGAGGCCTTCCTCCGCATTACCCCTCACTTCGGCCTGTGGCTCAAGGCCTTTGACATGAAGCCGAAGATGGTCGAGGGGTAGCATGTAGCGTGCGGAGGCGCATTAATAAGCAAGATCGCTGGAGCTCCATGGCCAAAGGGTTCCTTTCCAGAGGTGTCCGAATTATGGCAACGGGAGTTTTTTTACATCACAGCTCCCAGAAGTGACAAGTGGGTGGCTGCCCCTGCTTTCCGCTCGGGCCCTCCACCACAACTGATGTCATGGATCAGCAGAGGGCTGAGCTGGGGTCCAGCCAAGGACATGCCTATATTGCAAAGCCGTATTCAAGATCTCTTCGAAGGAGATTTCAGTCTGGTTACGGTGGTGCAAGTCATGCTGGTTCGTCGAGTCCAGCCTTGCAAACGCCGGCCCCTCCGCATGTGGGAGTTCAACCTAGAAGGACCGTGCACTATTCGGAATTTCCTCGGCCTGACGCACGAGAAGATGTATAAATCATTCTTCGGACCCCAAATAGAGTGTCCGGATACTACCGAGGACGTGGGCGTGAGCAGCAACCGCACCGCCGACCAAGTAAGTAATCCTCTAGCAAAACACACCGTCTTTCATTTATCATGACGTCATTCTGAGAAATCTCTCTTTGACCAGGACTGGCTAACAAAGGTGAAGATGATTCGGTGTTCGGCCCCCCTTCCTGAGGGTTTGGATAATCCGGTACTGGAAAAGATGCTCGAGCTAGCACCTTGCCTGGAGACCTCAAAGGAAGATAAAGGGGGGAATAATGAGGGTGAAAGCGGGCCCCCATCACTACCAATTCCAATCGAGCCTCCATGAAGGAGGATAACCAAGGGGAAGAATCTGACCTTCCCTCGCTTCGGGGAAGGAAGGGGACTGCCTCTGAAGATCCGGAAACCAAGGTTTCCAAACGGGAGAAGAAATCTTCACCAGAGGGTCCTGCCTTGGAGGGTGCTCTTGCCGCAAAAAGTCCGCGTGGGGATCAGCCCTCTAACGAGCTGTAAGTAATCAAAAAGTACTTTAATAGTGAAAATATACTACCTTACCTCTGAGGAAAATAACCGAAGCATTTATCTTGCAGTTCGGATCTTAGCCCTTCTCAGCAGAGCTCGTCTTCAGGGGATCTTCTTCCAGAGATGATGGAGAGCGAAACGCCTCCCCCGGACTCCCCAGCTCAAGAAGCGGGCGACCTTGAAGTGTCGTCACGGAGGGCCTCGCCGGATCAAGTGAGGCCAGAAGATAATCATGTGGTCGCCCGAAGTCCCCAGTATCCGGCTCTTGAAGAGAGCAACCAAAAGAATCAAGCACCGTCTGGTATGCGGTCGGACGCACTGAGGGATCTGCTAGAGCGAGCAACTATCTCAGAAGAACACCATACATTGATGGGTACATTGATTGAAAGGATTTCGTCCACCGAAAGCGGGTTGCATGAAGCCTTTATGAGTCTACTGACGGGTTTTGAGGTACGTGAAATGATATACATTTGTGATAGTACCGCACATTTTTAGGTGTGCCCTGTGTAGATAGTAGCCCCTGAGACTCTGGTTGTCGCCGAGAATGGGGGCAAACAGAGGATCGTAGTCCCAGGAAATAACCATACCGCTTTTATGTGTAGGTGGTGGAAGCTCTGGTGGCTAGCCGGAATAATGAGTTTGCCGAACTAAAGCAGCTACTGGATGCGGCGGATGCCGACATCGAGCTTGTTAACAAGCGGCTTGACAAGGCACGGGGTAAGTGATGTTTTCTGGTGAATGTCACATAGTAAGAGCAGCGTGATGCCAGTATCTTTAATATGTGCTGACTGCAGATGGAGCTGCCACCGTGGAGACCCTTCGGGCGGAACTTGCCTGAGCCAAAGAACAAGCACGGAGTAGTAATGCGGCTGCTTTGAAGGTGGCCGAAGAGTTAAGAGCCGAGAAGGCCGTGCATTGCGAGAGCAAATAAAAAATGTCCAAGATGGCTATAAAGTTAAAAGACACTGCCGACCGTTGCCAGTTCCTTGAAGAAGAAAACCGAGCGAAGGCGACGGACCTTGAAAAGGCCGCGATGACGACCAAAGACACCCGCTCTGCTATGAGGGCAAAGAAGGAAGAGCTGCGTGAAGCTGGTGATATTGTGGCTGGGAAGCCCTTTTTGCTGCGGAGGAAGTTCAGAGATCTGCGGTATGCCCCTCTAGATCGGCTGTGGAGTTCGGCGGACGCATATCTGGACTTGGCGGCGAGCGTTGTTGATGCGGCCGAATACTTCCGAGATCAAAGAGATCGGGAAGTGGACAAGCTGTTCTGGTCGCAGTTCAACGTGCCAGAGCATCCGCTTCCATTGACCGATCATCTTGCCGAATGGGACGAACTCAATAGATTGTCCGAACTCGCCATGAGGTTCATCGTAGATCATCTGTGGCCGGAAAAGCCGAAGCCGAACAACTATTTTGGCTTAGTGCAGCAGTTCCTTGGTGCGGTGCCGCGCATTAATGCGATGAATAGGTCGGCATGCATAGAAGGCTCGCAGATGGCCCTTGCCCGTGTCAAGACATACTGGGCGGAGATGGATGCCACCACCGTTGCGGCGCAGGGTTCGGCCATAGGCCGAGTGGCTGTCGAGCACTATTTTGAAGAAGTTCTTGAGGGTTCTCGTTTGATAGAGGCCCAGTGCTCGAAGAATATTATGTTTGAGTGACATGTATTCCCATTGTAAAAACAATGTTTTTATTAAATTTATCAAGGTTGTATTTATACTTTTGCTCGAAAGTAATATGATGCCTCCTGTGCGGCCGTTTATGTATACATGTGTATAACCTGAAAGACTGCAGTCGTCGGCTTCAACCCCCAAGGCGACTGCACTCTCTTCGGCGCGCAGGGATCGCTCAATATTTCCATTTACTGTAATGATGCCACGTGGACCGGGCATCTTAAGAGTGAGGGAAGCGTAATGGGGTATTGCATTAAAGCGAGTGAAAGCTTCTCATCCAAGTAGTGCATCCATCAGGACTCGTGTGAAGTGGTATCCGTCAATTATTGGATCTAATACCAAGGCAGCCCATCCTGCACTCCGGATACTTGCTAAGTAATCCTAATGGTCGAAGGTGATTGGTTGAGACGACCAGTGGCAGGACTCCGCGGTGATAGGCCCTTGGGCATGTTTATCTGGGAGTGCCGATTTTCTTCTCCCCTTTATCACGTGTAACACGTTTACTGTTTTGACTTCTGGTGGAAATTTCTTCTGTTCCCCAGTGTTTTGCGTGCGAGGCTCATCCTCGTCTACGCTTGGTGTATCCAGCCCCTTGTGTTCGGCGTTGAGCTTGCCGGGCTGCTTGAAGACCCAACATTCTCTATGGGTATGATTTGCAGGCTTATCAGGGGTGCTATGGATCTGACATATTTGGTCCAGAATTTTGTTTAGGCTGGACCGTTCATCTCTGGCGCCTTTAGAGGGCGGCTTTTGCTGACCTGGCCGAGAGCTTCTGAATCCGGCGTTTACCGTCGTGCTCTTCGGGTTGTCTTCTTTATTCCGGCGCTTATTATTTTTGCTGCGTCATGATTTCCCATTTCCATCTCTAACTTTGGATGTACTTGGGTCGCTGGTGCTGCCATTGTTCTCGGCTTTTCTTGGCCGAGGTGTCTGGCAAGCCATTCGTCTCGGACGCTGTGCTTAAAAGCTGCCAAGGCTTCGGCGTCCGGACAGTCGACTATTTGGTTCTTTTTAGTAAGAAACCTGTTCCAAAGCTTTCGGGATGATTCTCTGGGCTGTTGAGTTATATGACTTAAATCGTCCGCATCCGGAGGTCGGACATAAGTCCCTTGAAAATTTGCCCGAAAAGCGTCTTCGAGCTCCTCCCAGCTTCCAATGGAGCTTTCGGGGAGGCTTTTAAGCCAGTGCCGGGCTGGCCCTTTGAGCTTGAGGGGTAAGTACTTGATGGCATGGAGATCATCTTCTCGAGCCATATGGATATGGAGGATATAGTCCTCAATCCAGACCCCAGGGTCTGTTGTTCCGTCGTATGCCTCTATGTTTACGGGTTTAAATCCCCCTGGAAATTCATAGTCCAGCACCTCGTCGGTAAAACATAGGGGGTGTGAGGCACCCCTGTATTTGGGTGTACTGCATTGTTCGGATGTTTGTTGTGTTGCATCGTATGCTGGAGCGCGCTTGCGTGGTCCATAGATGGATCTGGTTGCGTCGTCCTTTTGATGCGAGCCTTCGCGTGGATCTCGTATTGGCTTATGTGCGGCGTTGTTTGCCACTCTATGTTGGCCATGAGGTCGTCTATCCGGCCAGATGGCCGTTTTAATTTTTGGTTGTGCGGGATCTAAGGCCTCCTCATCGAATTCGGGTAGCAACTTCCGCTTCGGGTAGCTCTTGGTGGGGCGATTACCGCCCTACTTCGCTGTTGTGTTGAGTACTTTACTCCATCTGATTCTAAGTGTGTCTTGCGCAGCCTTGAGCCTTTACTTCTGCTTTTTTAGACTCCTCGCGGTGGCAACAAGCCTTTGACGGGCATTCTGTTGCTCCGAGTGTCTGTCCGGTGTGATGTCGTCCGGACTATTATCTTTGACAAAGTCGGGTTGTTCGGTTTGATTCTCCGTGTTGCCGTGGTTCGGTGATGGTTCACCCTGCTGTAACGCTGGGTCTATATGATCGTTGTTTCTGCCGAGGCGGGATTTGGAGCAGCGCTTACACCACTACTTTGACTGCTTCTCGAGGGGACAACCCTTCATTGCGTCCTTCTGTTCCTCGTCGTTGTTTTCTTATGGTGTGTCCACCATGTATACGTCATGTGATGAAGTGGGCATCCAGTGCCCTGTGGGCAGTGGTTCCTGTTCGTCTCCTGCATCGTCGTCCATACCGTCGATGTCTTCGGAGTCGAAGTCGAGCATGTCGGTTAAGTCATCGACAATGACTACTAAGTGGGTGGTGGGTGGGCGGCGAATTTCTTCGTCATCCGCATCCCAATCCTGGCGAACATAGTTCGACTAGGACTCTCCTGACAAGAAGAGAGACTTTAATGAATTAAATATGTCGCCGAAGGGCGAGTGCTAAAAGATATCCTTGGAGGTGAACTGCATGATTGGCGCCCAGTCAGATTTGATAGGCACGGGCGCAGGCGGTTCGGAGTCCATGGCCGGGGAAGGATCTGGTAGTTTGGCAACACGGCTCTCGTGAAGGGTATGGTCGATATTCTTCTCGATCACCGCTGAGGATACGGCCTCCGTGACGGGGTCTATCCACCCGTCCATGGATGGCGCAACTGGCTCCGAATTGAGGCTCGGAGCGGCTGCCGGTGCGATCTCCTGAATACGGCCCCATGGTAGAGCTAAATCGTACTCATCGTGACCGTGTGGCGCACAAGGCGGGGTGATGCCTACTACACAACCTTCTTCTTGTAGACGTTGTTGGGCCTCCAAGTGCAGAGGTTTGTAGGACAGTAGCAAATTTCCCTCAAGTGGATGACCTAAGGTTTATCAATCCGTAGGAGGCGTAGGATGAAGATGGTCTCTCTCAAGCAACCCTGCAACCAAATAACAAAGAGTCTCTTGTGTCCCCAACACACCCAATACAATGGTAAATTGTATAGGTGCACTAGTTCGGCGAAGAGATGGTGATACAAGTGGTATATGGATAGTAGATATGAGTATTTGTAATCTGAAATAATAAAAACAGCAAGTTAAGAAATGATAAAAGTGAGCGTAAACGGTATTGCAATGATGGTAAACAAGGCCTAGGGTTCATACTTTCGCTAGTGTAAGTACCCTCAACAATACTAACATAATTGGATCACATAACTATCCCTCAACATGCAACAAAAAGTCACTCCAAAGTCACTAATAGCGGAGAACGAATGAAGAGATTATGGTAGGGTATGAAACCACCTCAAAGTTATTCTTTCCAATCAATCCGTTGGGCTATTCCTATAAGTGTCACAAACAGCCCTGGAGTTCGTACTAGAATAACACCTTAAGACACAAATCAACCAAAACCCTAATGTCACCTAGATACTCCAATGTCACCTCAAGTATCCATGCGCATGATTATACGATATGCATCACACAATCTCAGATTCATCTATTCAACCAACACAAAGGACCCCAAAGATCTACCAGAGAATCACGACGAAAACGTGTGCCAACCCCTATGCATAGGTTCATGAACCCGCAAGTTGGTCACCTTAACATACATCAAGTGGCACGCGGTATCCCATTGTCACCACAGATATCCATGGCAAGACATACATCAAGTGTTCTCAAATATTTAAAGACTCAATCTGATAAGATTACTTCAAAGGGGAAACTCGATTCTTTACAAGAGTGTAGAGGGGGGAAGAAACATCATAGGATCCAAATATAATAGCAAATCTCGCGATACATCAAGATCGTATCACCTCAAGAACACGAGAGAGAGAGAGAGAGATTAAACACATAGCTACTAGTACATACCCTCAGCCCCGAGGGAGAACTACTCCCACTAGTAGAAAATAGGGCTTTGGTCCAGGCCGGGTCAGCCCATTAGTCCCGGTTCAGTCCAGAACCGGGACCAATGTGGGCATTGGTCCCGGTTTGTGAGCCCAGGGGCCGGCCGGGCCACGTGGGCCGTTGGTCCCGGTTCATCTGGACCTTTTGGTCCCGGTAGGTGGGATGAACCGGGACCAATGGGCCTCGCTCCTGGCCCACCACCATTGGTCCCGGTTGGTGGCTTGAACTGGGACCAAAGGCTCCCCTTTAGTCCCGGCTCATGTCACCAACCGGGACCAATGAGGTGCCTATATATACCCCTCGCTCGCGAGCAGAGCACCCCAGTGCTCTGTTTTTCTCTGGCCGAGGGGGAGAGGGCTTGGTGGTGCTCTAGCTCACCTCCTGTGCACACAAGGTGTTCGATGGAATGCCCGAGCCACACTACTTAAGCTTTCTCCTCTCCAAGCTCGACCTCCAAGCTCCATTTTCCATAATATTTGTCTAGGTTTAGTGGTCCGTCAGGCACCGTCCCCGTCTTCACCGCCGTTGATCACCCGCGCCGAGCTCATCGCCAGCACCACCGTGGTGAGCCTCTTGTTCTTATCTTCTTTATGAAAGGAAAAATATTCTTACTTGTATGTTTACATAGATACTTGTATTATTTTCTTACTTTTATTATTGCATTTTATATAGTGCGATGGTTTTGGTATCCGCCCCCGTCGGCCCTCGTCCTGTCTATGATTCGGATGTGGTATATATATTATCTTTATAACTATTGGTTCATTTATTGTTTATGAAAATTATACCGACCAACGTGACATAGATTTTATTTATGTAGGATGTATGTGAATCGGAAATGCCAACCGACCCTATTGTCGAGAGGTTAAATTTAGTTCAAGAAGAAAACAATTTGTTGAAGGAAAAATAAAAAAATTGAGGAGGAGAAGATGATATTGGAGTTGCATGTTGCGGATGTCGTCAATGATCACAAGATCAAGATGGATGCAATGCGCTTGAAGATTAGAAAGATTAGAAAATATGCCATTCATACCGAGGCTTGGTATCATTATGCCGTTGGATCAATTGTTACCTTGGTTGCAATTATGATCGCATTTGTTTTCGCATTGAAATGTTTTACATAGTTTCAATGTATGGTTTAATTAATTAGATGCTCTCAAGAGCTATATGTTGTTAGATGAGAACTATGTATGCACTTTGGTTTTAATGTGATGATGAACTTCTATTAATTTGGACACTTAATTATATATAATGCACGCAGATGAACCGGCAATGGATGTACAGTGACAGACACACCTGCGAGTACATTAAGGGCATGCATGAGTTTCTCGATGCGCCTGAGGCAAACAAGCAGAATGGTTTTATGTGTTGTCCATGCACTGAATGTGGGAATACGAGGTCTTACTCTAACCGGAAAATCATTCACTCCCACCTGCTTTACAAGGGTTTCATGCCACATTATAATGTTTGGACGAGGCACGGAGAAATAGGGGTTATGATGGAAGACGATGAAGAACAAGAGTACGATGACAACTATGTGCCCCCTGAATACGGTGATGCTGCAACGGGGGGAGCTGGTGAAGATCAAGAGGAACTAGACGATGTGCCCAATGATGCTACAACGGGTGAAGCTGCTGAAGATCAAGAGGAACCAGATGATGTGCCCGATGATGATGATCTCCGCCGGGTCATTGTCGATGCAAGGACGCAATGCGAAAGTCAAAAGGAGAAGCTGAAGTTCGATCGCATGTTAGAGGATCACAAAAAAGGGTTATACCCGAATTGCGAAGATGGCAACACAAAGCTCGGTACCGTACTGGAATTGCTACAGTGGAAGGTAGAGAATGCTGTGGATGACAAAGGATTTGAGAAGCTACTGAAAATATTGAAGAAGAAGCTTCCAAAGGATAACGAATTGCCCGACAGTACATTCGCAGCAAAGAAGGTCGTATGCCCTCTAGGATTGGAGGTGGAGAAGATACATGCATGCCCTAATGACTGCATCCTCTACCGCGGTGCATACAAGGATCTGAACGCATGCCTAGTATGCGGTGCATTGCGGTATAAGATCAGACGAGATGACCCTGGTGATGTTGACGGCGAGCCCCCCAGGAAGAGGGTTCCTGCGAAGGTGATGTGGTATGCTCCTATAATACCACGGTTGAAACGTCTGTTCAGAAACGAAGAGCATGCCAGGTTGATGCGATGGCACAGTGAGAACCGAAAGAAAGATGGGAAGTTGAGAGCACCCGCTGACGGGTCGCAGTGGAGAAAAATCGAGAGAAAGTACTGGGATGAGTTTGCAAAGGACCCAAGGAATGTATGGTTTGCTTTAAGCGCGGATGGCATTAATCCCTTTGGGGAGCAGAGCAGCAATCACAACACCTGGCCCGTGACTCTATGTATGTATAACCTTCCTCCTTGGATGTGCATGAAGCGGAAGTTCATTATGATGCCAGTTCTCATCCAAGGCCCTAAGCAACCCGGCAACGAAATTGATGTGTACCTAAGGCCATTAGTTGAAGAAATTTTACAGCTGTGGAAAGGAAACGGTGTACGTACGTGGGATGAGCACAGACAGCAGGAATTTAACCTTAAGGCGTTGCTGTTCGTCACCATCAACGACTGGCCCGCTCTCAGTAACCTTTCAGGACAGACAAACAAAGGATACCACACATGCACGCACTGTTTAGATGACACTGAAAGTATATACCTGGACAAATGCAGGAAGAATGTGTACCTGGGCCATCATCGATTTCTACCGACCAACCATCAATGTCAAAAGAAAGGCAAGCATTTCAAAGGCGAGGCAGATCACCGGAAGAAGCCCGCCATGCATACCGGTGATCACGTACTTGCTATGGTCAATGATTTACACTACGTAATCTTTGGAAAGGGTCCCGGTGGATTAGCTGTTCCGAATGACGCTGAGGGACACGCACCCATGTGGAAGAAGAAATCTATATTTTGGGACCTACCCTACTGGAAAGACCTAGAGGTCCGCTCCTCAATCGACATGATGCACGCGACGAAGAACCTTTGCGTGAACTTGCTAGGCTTCTTGGGCGTGTATGGGAAAGACAAAAGATACACATGAGGCACGGGAGGACCTGTAACGTTTGCACGAAAAAGACGGCATGCCTCCGAAGCAGTATAAAGGTCCTGCCAGCTACGCTCTTACGAAAGAAGAGAAAGAAATCTTCTTTGAATGCCTGCTCAGTATGAAGGTCACGACTGGCTTCTCGTCGAATATAAAGGGAATAATAAATATACCAGAGAAAAAGTTTCAGAACCTAAAGTCTCATGACTGCCACGTGATTATGACGCAACTGCTTCCGGTTGCATTGAGGGGGCTTCTACCAGAAAACGTCCGATTAGCCATTGTGAAGCTATGTGCATTCCTCAATGCAATCTCTCAGAAGGTGATCGATCCAGAAATCGTACCAAGGCTAAGGAGTTATGTGGCGCAATGTCTTGTCAGTTTCGAGCTAGTGTTCCCACCATCCTTCTTCAATATCATGACGCACGTCCTAGTTCATCTAGTCGACGAGATTGTCATCCTGGGGCCCGTATTTCTACACAATATGTTCCCCTTTGAGAGGTTCATGGGAGTCCTAAAGAAATATGTCCATAACCGCGCTAGGCCAGAAGGAAGCATCTCCATGGTCCATCAAACAGAGGATGTTATCGGGTTTTGTGTTGACTTCATTCCTGGCCTTAAGAAGATAGGTCTCCCTAAATCGCGGTATGAGGGGAGACTGACTGGAAAAGGCACTCTTGGAAGAGACTCAATAATATGCAGGGACGGATATTATTGGTCTCAAGCACACTACATAGTTCGACAGAACTCTACCTTGGTGACCCCGTATGTCGACGAACACAAGAACAGTCTGCGCTCCAAAGACCCGGAGCAGTGCGACGACTGGATTACATGTGAACACATCAGGACTTTCAGCAGTTGGATGGAAACACGTCTCAGAGGTAACAACACTGTTTGTGATGAGTTGTACTTGTTGTCCAGGGGACCATCTTTGACTGTATTGACTTACAAAGGATACGAGATAAATGGGAATACATTTTACACGATCGCCCAAGATCAAAAGAGCACCAACCAAAATAGCGGTGTCCGCTTTGATGCATCAACCGAGAGCGGAAAGGACACATATTATGGTTACATAGTGGACATATGGGAACTTGACTACGGACCTGATTTTAAGGTCCCTTTGTTTAAGTGCAAATGGGTCAATCTGTTAGATGGGGGGGGGTATAGGTAGACCCACAGTACGGAATGACAACAGTGGATCTAAAAAATCTTGGGTACACTAACGAACCGTTCGTCCTAGCCAATGATGTGGCACAGGTTATCTATGTGAAGGACATGTCTACGAAACCGAGAAAATAAAAGATAAGGAAGCGAATACATCATACGATGAGCCAAAGCGCCACATAGTTCTTTCAGGAAAAAGGGACATCCTGGGAGTGGACGGCAAGACAGACATGTCTGAAGATTATGAAAAGTTTCATGAAATTCCTCCCTTCAATGTCAAGGCTGACCCAAGCATCCTGATAAACAATGAAGATTATCCATGGTTACGGCGCAATAAGCAAATGACACAAGCGAAGAAAAAGTGAAGACTTTCTCCCACAACTATTATGATGATACCATGCCAACTTTGTAACACACGAACATGCTACCATTGTCCGTTTTGTACATGCACATGCTATGTGGGTGAAATTATGATACCATGCCAACTTTCACTTTTTCTGAGTTCATTTGAAATGCTTTCATGTCTTATGGTTCGACCCTCGTAATACCATGACCATTAGTCCCTGGCCCATGCCAACTTTCAACTTTCAACTTTCTACAACTAATGGCACTAACAGAAAGTTTATAATTTTGCTCCTCGCCCCTGGCCCATGACCATTAGTCCCCGTTTGTGCCACAAACCGGGACTAAAGGGTTGGTCCTCGTTGTGGGCAGAGTTTTGTCCCACCTCACCAACCGAAGGGGGCTCACACCGGTTTATAAGCCCTTCCCTCTCTGCCTTGTAGAGCTCCTCTCAAAGTGAAAATAGATGCCCTAATAGAGAAAAGTTTAACCTAAATTCATAGTGAATTTCTCTGAAATTCATAGAAATTTACTATGAATTTAGGTTGAATTTTCTCTATAAGCGCATCTATTCTCATTTTTTAGTAAGTTAATCACAAACTTGTGATTCAAACAATTTTCAAAGAATTCAAATTTTAACTATTCAAATTTGAAAACTAATGGCACTAACAGAAAGTTTATAATTTTTCTAAAACTAATGGCACTAACAGAAAGTTTATAATTTTGCTAACCTAAAAGCAAACAGAATTAAAAATTAAAGCAAAAAACAAAAGAAAATAAATAATCCAAAAATGAACTCAAAAAAACAGGAAAAAACTATTTTAATAGTAAAGTTAATCACAAAATAAAATAAAAAAAGTAACAAAGAAAACAAAAAAACTAAAAAGTGTTTTCAAATTTGAAAACTAATGGAACTAACAGAAAGTTTATAATTTTTCTAAAACTAAAAGCAAAAAGAATAAAAAAATAAAGCAAAAAACAAAAGAAAATAAATAATGCAGAATACAAAACAAAAAACTAGAAAAAAATAGCAACAATAAGTATTTTGTTGTAAGTAGAAACAAAATAAAATAAATAAAGCAACAAAGAAAACAAAAAACAAAAAAAGTGCTTTCAAATTTGGAAACTAATGGCATTAACAAAAAGTTTATAATTTTTCTAAAACTAAAAGCATAAAGAATTAAAAATAAAGCAAAAAACAAAAGAAAATAAATAAAGCAACCAAAAAACAAAAAAATGCCACCTACTGGTCCCCCACGGCCTGAATACGACTAGAAACCCATCCAAGGGCCAGGATTCAGGCCCGCAGGAGGCCCAGTAGGCCCACAGGCATAGCAGTGACAATTAGGCCCGTAAGCCTGCAATGGAGAGGAGCTCGAGAGGGGTGCGGCAGTGGGGCTTATAAACCACTGCACACCCCTCTCAACTAGCGAGGTGGGACTAAACTTTCGACACAGCAGCTGCACAAGGCCTTTGGTCCCGGTTGGTGGCACCAACCGGGACTAAAGGGGGCATTGGTCATGGTTGGTGCCACCAACCGGGACCAATGCCCCT
>NC_041392.1:724495583-724511225 GCF_002162155.2 Triticum dicoccoides
CTGCCCTGCGCGGCTGCCATGCGCCGCCCCTGCCCTGCGCTGGCGCCGCGCGCCGCCCAGCCGCCACTGCCCTGTCAGGCCGGCGCCGCCCCCCCATCTGTTTTTTCATGTATATATGGTGTTTTTTTCCAGATTATATGTATATGTGTGAGTATATGATTGTATGTATATATGTTCTCTGTGTATATATATGTTCATGTATATATGCAAAAGATAGATGCTTGTTATATATATATGCTTGTTTTTTTATATATATGTAATGATTTTTTATAGAATATGTTGTTTTTTCATAGATGATCCCATATACGATGTATGCACGAATGTGGATGAAATATAATGTTTTTTTGTTCATAGAACATGATGTTTTTTTAATTCACAGATTTTTTTTGTTCATGATCAGGCAGGACGTTGAGGGATAATAGATGTATTTTTCAAGAATTTTCTATCGTGCATAGACGGATTTTAGACCACGGGAGCACCCCCTCCCTATCGTTGCAAAATTTGCTAAGTGATATTAAGAAAGGAAGGAAAATAAGGATAGGAAAGAAGAAAATAAGAAGAGGAAAGAAAGAACACAAGAGGAGAGGAAGAAAAGGAGAAATAAATAAGAAGAAGAAAAAAGAAGAAAAAGAAGAGGAGAAGAAGAAAGGAATAGTGGAGAAGAAGAGAAAATAGAATCAGGAACTAGGGTAGAGGGTTGAGGGTTCGAGGGTTCTATAGGGTCGAGGGATCGAGGGTCGAGGGTTCTAGGGTCGTCTAGGGGTCGAGGGTTCCAGGGTCGTCGAGGGTTCGAGGGGTCTAGGGTCGCCGAGGGGTCGAGGGTCGTCGAACATGAGAGGAAGAAGATGATAAAAAAAGAAGAGGAATAAGAAAAAAAAAAGAGGAGAAGAAAGAATAGAGGAGAAGATCTCCTCTATTCTTTCTTCTCCTCTTTTTTTTCTTCTTCTTCCTCTTTTTTTATCGGGAACGAGGGTCGTCGAGGGTCGCCAAGCGGTAGAGGAGAAACCCTAAATAGAAAGTATCGTCGGTGTGAGATACATGTACCGTTGGTGTCGGACACTACATCCACGTCCCACAAGTGGCGCGGGTTTCGACGCCCACGTCACTTGTGGGACGTGGATGTAGTGTCCGACACCGACGGCCACATGTATCTCACACCCACGATACTTGCTATTTAGGGTTTCCTCTACCGCTCGGTGACCCTCGACGACCCTCGTTCCCGATAAAAAAAGAGGAAGAAGAAGAAAAAAAGAGGAGAAGAAAGAATAGAGGAGTTCTTACTCCTCTATTCTTTCTTCTCATCTTTTTTTCTTCTTCCTCTTCTCTTACTCCTCTATTCTTTCTTCTCCTCTTTTTTTCTTCTTCTTCCTCTTTTTTTATCCTTGAAGCATTGTCGAGGCCACCCCAAACCCTAGAGAAGCAGCGCCGGCCACCCCAAACCCTAGAGAAGCAGCGTCGAGGCCACTAATTAATATTAGTTCTACGTTTGCCACTAATATATCCATCTGTCATGTTTGAATAATAATTGCCATGTTGGCAATATTTGTAGAAACTATGGACACCGCCCGAGATGAAGTACAAGAAGAGTTGTTGGGGGACATAATCGCACGAGGAAGTGATGCCGTCTGCTCGTTGTTTCTCAACGACACTGATGGTCTGGAAGCAGCTGGCTATGATTATGATGGCTCCGGTGACCTAATGCAGGTGCAAGAAGGAGACCGTGAGGACGGCTCCGGTGACCCAATGCCGGTGCAAGGAGACCGTGATGACGTCTCCGGTGACCGAACCGAGTCCAGCCAGGTATATATATTAGTTAAGATTCTGCTGACTAGCTAATTGATGCATTCATTGTTTTGGTATGTACACATAGTAATTAAGTCTTTGTCCTTTTCTCTAGCCCTCCGGATCGAGCACAACTTCGGTAACGAGACGAGGCCCGAAGAAAAAGTTGAGCTCAGATGAAAAGTTTGAGATCATAGCAATAGCGCCCGACGGCCAACCGATTGAACCCCTCCGGACAAAGAGCGCATTTGTTGCTCAGTACGGGGTTTTGGTTAGGCACAAGATCCCGATCAGCATCCATCAATGGTTTAAGCCGGCTATAGAAGACCCTGAGGTGTCTTATGTCAATGATATGCAGAAAAATGATCTTTGGACTGAGCTAAAGTCAAATTTCACCCTACCGCCAGATGATAATCCAGAGAAGCCAGTTAAAGAGCAATTAATCAAGTCTTTTGCTCTTAAGAGGATGGCAGAACTATTCAGGAGGTGGAAGAAAGATCTGAATAAGTTTGTCGAAAATAATGAGACACCAGAATTCAAGGGCAGATATGAGAAGATCAGAGATCATTGGCCCGTATTTGTGGCCCACAAGACATCGGAAAAGAGTAAGAAGATGTCAGCGACAAACAAGAAAAATGGTGCGAGGAGGAAGGATCACCATCGCATGGGTTCAGGTGGCTACCTCGTAGCCCGGCCTAAGTGGGCCAAGACTGAGAATGATTTGGTTGATAAAGGGATCGAACCAGAGACAATTAACTGGCCAGACTGTTGCCGGACTTGGTTCTTCGGGGCTGGCGGAACCTTGGACCATGTAACAGGGAAGTGCATTTGGACGAACGATCAAATGGACATACCAGTCAGGAAGCTTCAGCAGTATATCGAAGCAGCGCAGCAAGGGACGTTCTTTCCAGACAGAGAGAATGACGAGCTCACAATGGCCCTCGGGAATCCTGAGCACCCTGGACGGACACGAGGCACGCCAGGCTCCATTCCATGGAAGGTTGGGTTTTCGGACGCAGGCGGTTACAAATCCCATGAGAGGAGGAAACAAGTGCATCAGACCCAAATGCAGGCGCTGCAAGGAACGGTACAAGCGATAGAGGAACAAGAAGCAAATCGCAGCAAACGTACTACCGAAGCTTCCCCTGAAGCTACCCCGCCATCTCAGCAGAGAAGCAGCGTGGCTTCCACCGAACTGCTTCAGCCGGAGCATGCCTTGACGGCTCCTGCCAGCTATCCCGTGGATGCTATCATGAAGTCTCAAAATTGCCACCTTATGACGCAATGGATGAATTTGAAGGTCAAGGCGGCTGTTGGTTCTGTTTATCCTACTGAACCCGGTGCAACTTTTCACTGCCGGCCGATTCCAGAAGGATATGCTAGGGTGATGGTTGATGAAATAATGGAGGGATTTGAGGACCTCCAGCTTGACCACCCTACCGGTGAAGGGGAGACTAGGCTGGGGTCTGCTCTGAAGACTCCATGCCTATGGCGGAAGGAGCTCATCAACCTTCCGAACTGGACGCCTCCGCCTCCTCCTCCTCCTCCTCCTCCTCCTCCGACAAGTCAGGGCACTCCGCCTCCTCCACCGCCTCCTCCTCCGGCAAGTCAGGGCACTCCGCCTCCTCCACCGCCTCCTCCTCCGGCGAGTGACGATCAGGGCACTCGACCGGCTCCTTCTCCAGCGTGTGGCGGCACTCCGCCTCCTTCTCCGCCTGCGCCGACGCGCCCGAGCAGCCAACCTCCTCCTTCTCCGCCTCGTCAGCAAGGGCGGAAGAGACCTGCCGCCGCTCTGGCTGCTCCGGCGCGTCGTAGTCCTCCTCCGCCTCGTAAGCAAGTAAAGAAGACAACTGCTCCGTCTGCTCTGCCGGCGTTTAGCAGTACAGCCAGAGGCGGGAGGAAATACAGATTCGGTCCTTCTCTGAAGACTCTAGAGAAGTTACCATATTCAGTCCTCAGCCGCATCGAGAAACTCATGCACGCCCTATATATAATTACACTGTGGATGTACTTTTACAGCTTTGGAATGGAAATGGTGTACGTACGTGGGATGAGCACAGACAGGAGGAATTTAACCTTAAGGCGTTGTTGTTCGTGACCATCAACGATTGGCCCGCTCTCAGTAACCTTTCAGGACAGACAAACAAAGGATACCACGCATGCACGCACTGTTTAGATGACACTAAAAGTATATACCTGGACAAATGCAGGAAGAATGTGTACCTGGGCCATCGTCGATTTCTTCCGACCAACCATCAATGTCGAAAGAAAGGCAAGCATTTCAAAGGCGAGGCAGATCACCGGAAGAAGCCCGCCATGCGCACGGGTGATCACGTGCTTGCTATGGTCAATGATTAACACTACGTAATCTTTGGAAAGGGTCCCGATGGACTAGCTGTTCCGAATGATGCTGAGGGACACGCACCCATGTGGAAGAACAAATCTATATTTTGGGACCTACCCTACTCGAAAGACCTAGAGGTCCGCTCCTCAATCGACGTGATGCACGTGACGAAGAACCTTTGCGTGAACCTGCTAGGCTTCTTGGGCGTGTATGGGAAGACAAAAGATACACCTGAGGCACGGGAGGACCTACAACGTTCATAAACTAGTGATTCACACAAATTTTCAAAAAATCAAATTTAAACTATTCAAATTTTAAAACTAATGGCACTGATAGAAAGTTTATAATTTTTCTAATACTAATGGCACTAACAGAAAGTTTATAATTTTGCTGACCTAAAAGCAAAAAGAATTAAAAAATAAAGCAAAAAACAAAAGAAAATAAATAATACAGAAAACAAAACAAAAAAACTGGAAAAAATAAAAATAGCAACAATAAGTATTTTCTTGTAAGTAGAAACAAAATAAAATAAATAAAGCAACAAAGAAAACAAAAAAACTAAAAAAGTGTTTTCAAATTTGAAAACTAATGGCACTAACAGAAAGTTTATAATTTTTCTAAAACTAGAAGCAAAAAGAATTAAAAAATAAAGCAAAAAACAAAAGGAAATAAATAATGCAGAGAACAAAACAAAAAAACTGGAAAAAAATAGGGCTCACCCCTATAATATTTGTTATGACTAACTAAAATTACCAAATTGAGTATAATGATAAAACACAGTAATATTAGATAGCAGGAAAAAGATTGACTCAAAAATCAATTTTTATAGTAAAGTTATTCATAAACTAGTGATTCACACAAATTTTAAAAAAATCAAATGTAAACTATTCAAATTTTAAAACTAATGGCACTAACAAAAAGTTTATAATTTTTGTGACCTAAAATAAAAAAGAAAACACTGCAAAATTATAAGTATTTAGTTCTAAGTAGAAACAGAAAAAACAAAAAAACAAAAAAAAGTGCCAACTACTGGGCCCCCTCGGCCTGAATACGACTAGAAACCCTACCATGGGCCAGGATTCAGGCCCGCGGGAGGCCCAGTAGGTCCACAAGCATAGATTGCAGTGTTAGGCCCGAAAGCCTGCTTTAGAGAGGAGCTCGAGAGGGAAGGCGCACTGTACCTTATAAATAGGTGCACCTCCCTCTCAACTAGCGAGGTGGGACTAAATATTTGGGTTCGGGGCAGCACAGGCCTTTGGTCCCGGTTGGTGGCACCAACCAGGACTAAAGGGGGGCATTAGTCCCGCTTGGTGCTACGACCCGGGACTAATGCCATCCTTTAGTCCCGGTTGGTGGCACCAACCGGGACCAAAGGGAGGCATTCGTCCCGGTTTGTGCCATGAACCGGGACCAATGCTATCGGTATATAGGATGGACTTGTGAAAATTTCACAACTTCACCATCAGTTCATGCCTGACGCCCCAGCGCTGCTCCTCGTCGCCGTCGCCATCATCGCCCCTGCCTCCGACGCCGTCGCCACGCCGCCCCTGCCCCCGACGCTGTCGCCGTGCCGCCCCTACCTCCGACGCCGTCGCCGCGCCGCCCTACCTCCGGTGTCGTCGTCGCGCCGCCCCTGCCGCCGACCACGTCGTCGCTGCGCCGGCACCTGCCCCGCGACCTAGCCCCTTCCCGCGGCCCACCCCCGCCCGCCGGTGCCCTTGCCTCCCCCACCGTCGCCATCGCCAGACGCCCCCGCTGTGAGGAATTGGCGGCATTCTTTGTAATTGGCGGCATTCTTTCTTGACCAAGTGATCGCTGAAGACGGAGAATACTATGTGGACCATGAGTCCGTATGATTATATTTGTAAGAGATAATTATTGTATATATGTAGCCGGTAGTGTCGGATAGATATACGAGAACTTGTTGTTCGACCAATCTCTCGGAGAATGAGAGGTGGTCGATATCACTTCTCTCTGTATGCATATATGTTCATGACGATCTTCTGTTTCCTTCATTTGCTTACTAGCTAACTAGCGTGTCTAGTCCTCTCTATACGTATGTATAGTACGTAGCGTCGACCAAGCACGGACGTAAGAGAGGACACTTCTCTTTATTAATTATAGCTAGCTAACACAATATATGAAACACCTAAATTAACCCCCCAAAACCCCCAAACCCCCGCCCCCCCCTTTCAAAAAAAAACAAAAACCCCAGGTACAGAAATGCTGACGCGTGGATGCCTATTATTCCCGGTTGGTGCCACCAACCGGGACCAAAGGGTCTCCTGCCTGGGCTTTGCGCACTGCCCATGTGGAGGCCCATCTGTCCCGGTTCTGGATTGAACCGGGACTAAAGGGTCGGGGCATTAGTATCGACACTTTAGTCCCGGTTCAGGAACCGGGACTAAAGGCCCTTACGAACTGGGACTATAGGCCCTTTTTCTACCAGTGGTAGACAATTGAAATGTAATGCTTATATGATTGAGCACTTCGGTGATTATATGGCTAGTGTTAAAGATGAACTTAAACTTATTAGTAAACATGCTTCTATGGTTACCACTCAAGTAGAGCAAGTGCTTAAATCTCAAAATGATTTGCTCAATGAATTAAACAATAAGAATAATGATAATGACAATGCTATTAGAGTTATGACTAGAGGGGGTAAAATGACTCAGGAACCCTTGTATCCTGAAGGCCACCCTAAGAGAATTGAGCAAGATTCTCAGAGAGCTAATGTTGACACACTTAGTCCTTCTAAGAGAAAGAAAAAGAAAAATGATAGGACTTTGGATGCTTCTAGTGAACCTGTTGTTGATACACACGTGAGAATCCTAATGGTATTTCTATTTCTAATGCTGAAACACAATCTGGTAATGAACATGAGCCTAGTGATAATGTTAATGATGATGTTCATGTTGATGCTCAACCTAGTAATGACAATGATGTAGATATTGAACCTACAGTTGATCTTGATAACCCACAATCAAAGAATCAACGTTATGATAAGAGAGACTTTGTTGCTAGGAAGCACGGTAAAGAAAGAGAACCATGGGTTCAGAAACCCATGCCTTTTTCCTCCCAAACCATCCAAGCAAAAGGATGATGATGATTTTGAGTGCTTTGCTCAAATGATTAGACCTATCTTTTTGCGTATGCGTTTGACTGATATGCTTAAAATGAATCCTTATGCTAAGTATATGAAAGAAATTGTTACAAATAAGAGAAAGATATCGGAAGCTGAAATTTCCACCATGCTTCCTAATTATACTTTTAAAGGTGGTGTCGGTGTCAAAACCAGCGGATCTCGGGTAGGGGGTCCCGAACTATGCGTCTAAGGCAGATGATAACAGGAGGCAGGGGACACGATGCTTTACCCAGGTTCGGGCCCTCTTGATGGAGGTAAAACCCTACGTCCTGCTTGATTTATTCTTGATGTTATGAGTATTACAAGAGTTGATCTACCACGAGATCGGAGAGGCTAAACCCTAAAAGCTAGCCTATGGTATGATTGTATGTTGTCCTACGGACTAAAAACCCTCCGGCTTATATAGACACTGGAGAGGGTTAGGGTTACACAAGGTCGGTTACAAAGGAGGAGATATCCATATCCTTACTACCTAGCTTGCCTTCCACGCCAAGCAGAGTCCCATCCAGACACGGGACGAAGTCTTCAATCTTGTATAGTCCGGCTGTCCGGGGACCCCCTAACCCAGGACTCCCTCAGGTGGAATACCTCAGAAACTAGGAGATCCGGGAGTACCAACTATACCATGCTCCATTAAAAGAAACTATGTTAAAACTGCTTCATGTGATCTTGGAGCCGGTGTTAGTGTTATGACTCTCTCTTTATATCGTAGACTTGATTTGAATAAGTTGACACCTACTGAAATATCTTTGCAAATGGCCGATAAATCAACTGCTATACATGTCAGTATTTGTGAGGATGTGCCTATTGTGGTTGCAAACGTTACTATTTTAACGGACTTTGTTATTCTTGATATTCCCGAGGACGATAGTATGTCGATTATCCCTGGTAGACCCTTTTTGAATACTGCAGGGGCTGTTATTGATTGGAACAAAGGTAATGTCACTTTTCATGTTAATGGTAATGAGCATACGGTACACTTTCCGAGGAAGCAACCTCAAGTCCATAGTATAAATTCTATTGGAAAAATTCCAACGATTACTATTGGAGGTTTTGAATTTCCTCTTCCTACTGTCAAGAAAAAATATGATATTCTTATTATTGGGGACGTGCCTATCCCCGTTGAGGTAACCTAGTGCTATTCGAAAATTCTCCGGTTTCATGCGATTCGGAATGAGTTTGTTAACAAGACTTGATCAACCTTGTTAGTGGATTCCTTTTGATGAGCATGAGATGGATGAAGTTAGAAAGCATAACTATCTGTACCCTCCCTTTACTTTCTGTTATTTAGATTAAATAAAGCAAAAATAGTTTTCTTAATTATCCTTGCAGTAAAAAATACCCCAAAAATAAAAGTTCTCCAAACGTCCTAAAAATTTTATATGATTTTTTCTAGAATATTTAAGAATTATTGGCACTGAGAGCATGTAAGGGGGACCCACCACGTGCCCACAAGGGTGGAGGGCGCGCCCACCCCCTGGGAGAGCCCCCTGCCTCGTGGACCCCACGTGGGTCCCCTCAACTTATTCCTGCACCCACACACTTTTTCTTCCTCTATAAAAAATCCCCACCTAGTTCAAACCCGTGTTCTAGCTCATTTTGCTGCGATTTTCGATCTCCTTGCTCAAAGCTCCACTCACAAAACTGCTTTGGGGATTGTTCTTCGGTATGTGACTCCTCCTATAGTCCAATTAGTTTTTGTTCTAGTGCTTTATTTATTGCAAATTTTTGTTGCTTAGGTGACCCTGTTCTTGAGCTTGCATGTCAAATTTATTTGGTCAAAAGTAGTTTTGATGCATGATGTAGCCTCTAGGCACATGTGGGGGTAGTTGCTAGCAATCTTGTTGAGTTTGGTTCACTTTAATTTTGAGTTACTAAAAATATCAGAAATTTTTTAGAGGAAGAAATATGTTTAGGAAAATGTACCAATGTGGTTCCTCGAGGAAGCAAGCACCTAGGCTCGCGATACGTGAGTCAGACTATGAACTACCGAGGGAAGCTCAAGTGCGGCCTTGTGAATGGCCGTCAGAGGAGTTTATGGTTGGAGCAGGTATCAAGGATGAATTTGACGCGTATGTCAGTAATGCTGACCTTGAGGGCTTCATATCAGATAAGTGCCCACAATACCGCTACCTAACTGATTCCGTGGTTAGAAGTTTCAAAATTTACATCCTTGCGCAACTCTCACACTATTCTATTAGATCTTTATGATAAATCATATACCATGGACCTAGAAGATTTTAATGCTGCTTGTAAACTCCCGCAGTGGGGCAATGTTAGTGAACTGCGTAAATCTGAATATAAAGATTTTCTTACTAGTATCACTGCTGGGGAATCTAGAGAAATCACACAAGCTACCATAGGGAGCATTCATTTTCCTTCCATACATTATTTTTCTCTCTTCATTGGTAGATGCATTAATGGTAAATCTGAGGGTTGTCACATGTGCGTTCCAGATCTTTGTGTCCTCAAGAGTGCGGTATTAGGTGATAAACAATATAACTTGGGGGCCATCGTTGCACGAAGGTTGCATCTTAATAGTTTAAGTGGAGACTTGTTTGATGGAATTTATGCAACTCTTGTAGCTAATTATCTTGAGATACCCACACATGAAAATGATATGGAATTGCCCCCTGCTTATCTATATTATAATGCTATGGTTTGTCATCTATTTGTTGAGAGGAATGAACAGTTCCTCCAATACCGACTAATCTTTGACAGACGTCGCACTATCCATGTTGCTCTCCCTGCTCCTACTTTCTTTGAATTTCAGGCAAAAGGGAGATATGTTATGACCAGGGAGGAGGCGAATGAGTATGAGAGGAGGACGGAGGTAGCTCGACTCCAAGTTGCAGCTTGTCAGGCAATAGCCGCTGCATCTCAGTATGACCCCAGTTACAACTTCGGATATCGTCCAGGCCATCCGTGGCCATAGACCAACTTAGGCCAAAAGCCTAAGCTTGGGGGAGTACGCATTTCTCACCGACATTACATTTATATTCACACACTCATACCAGTTGTCGGTGCTCATACTTTTTCATTGTACTATCCATGCTAGTTTATTTTCTTTTCTAAGCCTTCTTCTTGTGTGTTTGAAAAACCTTAAGAAAAACCAAAAAAATTAGTTGTAGCTTTTAGCTAGTTTACTTTCCATGCCTGTAGTAGTAGTAGTAGTTAAAAGAAAACCCAAAAAGATTTCTCGTTCTTCTTTTTGCTTGTTGGGAGCTTTCCCGTGTAAATAGTTTTATTTCCTTCCTTTTCTTTGGGGGACGAGAGGAGAAGACCATGATGAAAATGTTGAGTGGATCTTATATGCATTATTGTTGATTTAACCAAGAGCCCATATTACCTTGTCTCCTCCTTTGTATTAAATGATTGCAGATTGTAGCTTAGTCCAATGCACGTGTACTATTATTATTATCCACACCGTTCGGTCGTGCAAGTGAAATGCAACAATGACGATATATGATGAACTGATTGAGATGAGAGAAGCTGGTATGAACTCGACCTATCTTGTTTTTGTAAATATGATTAGTTCATCGTTCCTTATTCAGCCTATTATGAATGAAACATATTTGCAATGACAATTAGAGATTATAGTTGCTCATGCAATGCTTAATTTTCTAGGAGTTTATAATGGTTGACCTTGCGTGCCAACATGCTATTAAAATGGTTGTGACGTGGTATGATGGGGTGGTATCCTCCTTTGAACGATTCGAGTGGCTTGACTTGGCATATATTCATTCATGTAGTTCGAACAAAATCAACATAGCCTCCATGATATTTATGTTCATGGTGAACTATATCCTACTCATGCTTGCATTCAATGTTGGTTAATTTTAATGCATGTTCATGACTGTTGTCGCTCTCTACTTGGTCAATTCCCAGTCTTTTTCTAGCCTTCACTTGTACTAAGCGGGAATACTTCTTGCGCATCCAATCCCGTAAACCCCAAAGTTATTCCATATGAGTCCACCATACCTTCCTATATGCGGTATCTACCTGTTGTTCCAAGTAAATTTGTATGTGCCAAAATCTAAACCTTCAAATGAAATTCTGCTTTGTATGCTCGAATAGGTCATGTATCAACTATGGTTGTCTGTATGTTCCATGCTAGTCTGGTTATTCTCAAGAGGAGTGGACTCCGCTCCTCACTCACGAGAAAATGGCTGGTCACTAGGATGCCCAGTCCCATGCTTAAATCAAATCAAAATAATTGCCAACAAAACTCCCCCAGGACTGTTGTTAGTTGGAGGCACCTGTTTTTCGGGCAAGCCATGGATTGATGCTTGTTAGTGGAGGGGGGTATAAACTTTACCATTCAGCTTGGGAACCGCCTATAATGTGTGTAGCATGGAAGATATCGAGATCTCTCGGTTGTTATGTTGATAATGAAAGTATGCCGCTCAAAATATTATCTATCTCTATTTGAAAAATCAAGCTCTGGCACCTCTACAAATCCCTGCTTCCCTCTATGAAGGGCCTATCTATTTACTTTTATGTTGAGTCATCATCCTCTTATTAAAAACACCAGTTGGAGAGCACCGCTGTCATTTGCATGCATTACTATTAGTTTACATTGAATATGACTATGACTGGATCTGTTTTACCATGAATTACAATGTTTAGTCAGTCCTTGATCTTCAGAGGTGCTCTGCATTTATGTTTTGCGGTCTCTAAAAGGGCTAGCGAGATACCATCGTGTTATATGATATCATGATTGTTTTGAGAAAGTGTTGTCATCCGAGATTTATTATTATTGCTCGCTAGTGGATTATGCCATTGATATGAGTAAACATGAGACCAAATTGTTATTGTGAGTATTGTTAGTTTATAATCTTTGCTGAAAACTTGAATGCTTGCTTTACATATTTACAACAACAAGAGCAAACAGAGTTTGTAAAAGTTTTTCTTTATCACTTTCAGTTTGTCAAGTGAATTGCTTGAGGACAAGAAAAGGTTTAAGCTTGGGGGAGTGCTACCTCTTGAGGATGCGTTGGTTTTTCCCTTGAAGAGGAAAGTGTGATGCAACAAAGTAGCGTAAGTATTTCCCTCAGTTTTTGAGAACCAAGGTATTAATCCAGTAGGATGCCACATGCAAGTCCCTCGTACCTACACAAACAAATAAGAACCTTGCAACCAACGTGATAAATCGGTTGTCAATCCCTTCACAGCCACTTGCAAAAGTGAGATCTGATAGAGAGGATAAGATAATATTTTTGGTATTTTTATGATAGTAAAGATTGCAAAATAAACGGTGCCAGAAATAACTTGTTGACGGGACATTAATATAATGGAGAATAGACCCGGGGGCCATAGGTTTCACTAGTGGCTTCTCTCAAGATAGCATAAGTATTACGGTGGGTGAACAAATTACTGTTGAGCAATTGATAGAAAAGCGAATAATTATGAGAATATCTAGGCATGATCATGTATATAGGCATTACGTCCGTGACAAGTAGACCAACTCCTGCCTGCCTCTACTACTATTACTCCACATATCGACCGCTATCCAGCATGCATCTAGAGTATTAAGTTCATAAGAACAGAGTAACGCATTAGGTAAGATGACATGATGTAGAGGGATAAACTCAAGCAATATGATATAAACCCCATCTTTTTATCCTCGATGGCAACAATACAATACGTGTCGTTTCCCTTTCTGTCACTAGCACTACTAGGAAAAGGCTTATACATAGAAGTTTACCAGTAGCATGTGTTTCGGAGCCCACGCTACTGATAATTAGCAGTAGCGTGTGGTACAAACCGCGCTACTGGTACAACTTAGCAGCATCGTTGGTTTCTAGAGGGCACGCTACTGGTAAGTTAGCCACACCACACCCCCGGCCAAAAAATAGTAGCAGCGTTGGTACCCTAACAAGCGCTACTGTTAAGAAAATAGCAGTAGCACGGGGCCACTAAGAAGCACTACTCAGGTGGAGAAGGAGGAGGCTGGCTGCTCAGGCGCGCCGGCGCAGGCGAAGAAGGAGGCGGAGTGCCGCCACGCGCCGGAGAAGGAGCCGGCCGAGTGCCCTGATCGTCACTCACCGGAGGAGGAGGCGGAGTGGCCTGACTCACCGGAGGAGGAGGAGGAGGAGGAGGAGGCGGAGGCATCCAGTTCGGAAGGTTGATGAGCTCCTTCTGCCATAGGGATGGAGTCTTTAGAGCAGAACCCAGCCGAGTCTCCCCTTCACCGGTAGGGTGGTCAAGCTGGAGGTCCTCAAATCCCTCCATTATTTCATCGACCATCACCCTAGCATATCCTTCTGGAATCGGCCGGCAGTGAAAAGTTGCACCGGGTTCAGTAGGAAAAACAGAGCCAACAG
Organism: Triticum dicoccoides; assembly: GCF_002162155.2. Classification (NCBI taxonomy): domain Eukaryota; kingdom Viridiplantae; phylum Streptophyta; class Magnoliopsida; order Poales; family Poaceae; genus Triticum; species Triticum dicoccoides. The sequence goes on from NC_041392.1 coordinate 724,509,181, forward strand.
CCGCCTTGACCTTCATATTAATCCATTGCGTCATAAGGTGGCAATTTTGAGACTCCGTGATAGCATCCACGGGATAGCTGACAGGAGCCGTCAAGACATGCTCCGGCTGAAGCAGCTCGGTGGAAGCCACGTTGCTTCTCCACTGAGACGGCGGGGTAGCTTCGGGGGAAGCTTCGGTAGTTCATTTGCAGCGATTTGCTTCTCGTTCCTCTATCGCTTGTACCCTAGCGTGCAGCGCCTGCAGTTGGGTCTGCTCCACTTTCTTCCTCCTCTCGTGGCATTTGTAACCGTCTGTGTCCGGAAACCCAGCCTTCCATGGGATGGAGCCTGGCGTGCCTCGTGTCCGTCCAGGCTGCTCAGGATTCCCGAGGGCCATAGTGAGCTCGTCGTTCTCTCTGTCTGGAACAAACATCCCTTGCTGCGCTGCTTCGATATAGTGCTTAAGCCTCTTGACTTGTATTTCCATTTGATCATCCGTCCAAATGCACTTCCCTGGTACAGGGTCCAAGGTTCTGCCAGCCCCGAAGAACCAAGTCCGGCAATGGTCGGGCTAGTTAATTGTCTCTAGTTCGATCCCTTTATCAACCAGATCATTCTCAGTCTTGGCCCACTTAGGTCGGGCTGCGAGGTAGCCACCTGACCCCGTGCGATGGAGATGCTTCTTCTTCGCAGCATTTTGCTTATTTGTCACCGACATCTTCTTACTCTTTTTCGATGTCTTGTGGGCCACAAATGTGGGCCAATGATCTCTGATCTTCTCATATCTGCCCTTGAATTCTAGTATCTCTTTATTTTCGACAAACTTATTCAGCTCTTTCTTCCACCTCCTGAAGAGTTCTGCCATCCTCTTAAGAGCAGAAGACTTGATTAATTGCTCTTTAACTGGCTTCTCCGGATCATCCTCTGGCGGTAGGGTGAAATTTGACTTCATCTTAGTCCAAAGATCATTTTTCTGCATATCATTGACATAAGACACCTCAGGGTCTTATGTAGCCGGCTTTAACCATTGCTGGATGCTGATCGGGATCTTGTCCCTAACCAGAACCCTGCACTGAGCAACAAATGAGTTCTTTGTCCGAATGGGTTCAATGGGTTGGCCGTCGGGCACGATTGCTATGATCTCAAACCATTCATCCGAGCTCAACTTTCTCTTCGGGCCTCGTCACTTTACCGAGGTTGTGCTCGATCCGGAGGGCTAGAAACAAGAACAAAGACTTAATTAATATGTGTACATACCAAAACAATGAATGCATCAATTAGCTAGTCAGCACAAGATTAACTAATATATATACCTGGCCGGACTCGGTTCGGTCACCGGAGACATCATCACGGTCTCCTTCTTGCATCGGCATTGGGTCACCGGAGCCGTCCTCACGGTCTCCTTCTTGCACCGGCATTAGGTCACCGGAGCCATCATAATCATAGTCAGCTGCTTCCAGACTATCGGTGTCGTTGAGAAACAACGAGCAGACGACATCACTTCCTCGTGCGATTATGTCCCCCAACAACTCTTCTTGTACTTCGTCTCAGGCAGTGTCCATAGTTTCTACAAATATTTACAACATGGCAATTATTATTCAAACATGACAGATGGATATATTAGTGGCAAACGTAGAACTAATATTAATTAGTTGCCTCGACGCTGCTTCTCTAGGGTTTGGGGTGGCCGGCGCTGCTTCTCTAGGGTTTGGGGTGGCCTCGACAATGCTTCAAGGATAAAAAAAGAAGAGGAAGAAGAAAAAAAGAGGAGAACAAAGAATAGAGGAGTAAGAACTCCTCTATTCTTTCTTCTCCTCTTTTTTTTTCTTCTTCTTCCTCTTTTTTTTATCGGGAACGAGGGTCGCCGAGCGGTAGAGGAAACCCTGAATAGCAAGTATCATGGGTGTGAGATACATGTGGCCGTCGGTGTCGGACACTACATCCACGTCCCACAAGTGACGCGGGCTTCGCGTGTCCGGCACCGACGGCCACATGTATCTCACACCAACGATGCTTGCTATTTAGGGTATATCGACCCCCCCCCTCGTATTGAAGTTATCGGGAGG
>NC_041392.1:724511755-724512379 GCF_002162155.2 Triticum dicoccoides
AGGAGAAGAAGAAAGGAATAGAGGAGAAGATCGAAGAAAAAAAGAAGAAAAAAAAGAGGAGAAGAAGAAAGGAATAGAGGAGAAGAAGAAAAAATAGAAAAAATTTCTATTTTTTCTTCTTCTCCTCTATTCATTTCTTCTTCTCTTTCTATTTTTTCTTCTTCTCCTCTTCCTTTTCTTCCTCTCCTCTTCTTCTCCTATTCCTTTTCTTCCTCTCCTCTTCTTCTCCTTTTTCCTCTTCTTATTTTCCTTTTTCCTCTCCTAAATATATAAAAATTTTCTAGAAATGAAACTAACCTTAAATGTACTAAATCAGAGAACATATATAGATAATCCTTTTCTAAATATTTAAATCTAACTTTTGCATATATGAACATATATACACAGAGAACATACAAACATATATACATTTTTATAAAAAAACAAAATACAAAATACAAACATATATATGAAAAAAATCTGAAAAGAAGCAATATACACAATATATATACTGACATAAGTACATAATATACAGAAAGAAGCAATATACACAATATACACAAGCATATAATATATGAAAAAAATCAGGGGAGGGGCGCCGGCCGGACCAAGGGAGGGGCAGGGCGACGGCGACGGGCGGGAAGG
>NC_041392.1:724512705-724513815 GCF_002162155.2 Triticum dicoccoides
CGACGACGGGCGGGCCGGGGCGCGCGATGCGCGTCGGGGCAGGGCGGCGAGCGGCGACGGCGTCGGACGAGGGCACGGCCGACGGCGAGCGGGCGGCGACGGTGACCTCGGGCGGGTAGTGGAGGCGACGGAGACGTCGGGGCAAGGGCCAGCGTCGAGGAGCAGCACAGCAGCCTGGCGGTGTTGGAGAAGAATGGTGGGTGGGAGGAAATTTCCCAAGTGTTTGGTTATATATGAAAGGCTTTGGTCCTAGTTTGTGGCACAAACCGGGACCAATGCCCCCTTTGGGCTGCTGACAAGAGGCCTTTGGTCCCGCTTGAAGGCACCAACCGGGACTAAAGGCATTGGTCTCGGTTGGAGCCACGAACCGGGACCAATGGCCCCCTTTAGTCTCGGTTGGAACCACCAACCGGGACCAAAGGCCTGGCGCGGTGCGGTGGGAAGTTTAGTCCCACCTCGCTAGCTGAGAGAGCTCAACACCTGTTTATAAGCTGCGTTGCGGCTCAGGTGCTGAGCTCCTCTCTAATATGCAGGCAGTACTTGCCTACCCTTGTCACTGCCTTGTTGGGCCTATTGGGCCTGCGGGCCTGCATCCTGGCCCATGTATAGATGGGTTTCTAGTCGTATGCATGACGTGTGGCCCAATAGGTGGCATTTTTATTTTTTCCAGTATTTGTTTTCTTTTTTGAATTATTTATTTTCTTTTGATTCTTGCTTTACTTTTTTATTCCTTTTGCTTTCAGTTTTAGAAAAATTATACTTTCTGTTAGTGCCATTAGTTTTCAAATTTGAATAGTTAAAATTTGAATTCTTTGAAATTTATGTGAATCACAAGTTTGTGATTAACTATACTAGAAAAATAGTTTTTTTCTAGTTTTTTTGTTTTGTTTTCTGCATTATTTTTTTGTTTTCTTTTTTGTTTTATTTTTTAATTCTATTTTGCTTTTAGTTTTAGAAAAATTATGAACTTTTGAAATTGGAAAACACTTTTTTGTTTTTTTCTTTGTTGCTTTATTTATTTTATTTTGTTTCTACTTAGAACAAAATACTTATTGTTGCTATTTTTTTCTAGTTTTTTTGTTTTGTTTTCTGCATTATTTATTTTCTTTA
>NC_041392.1:724514226-724530488 GCF_002162155.2 Triticum dicoccoides
TTTATTTATTTTATTTTGTTTCTATTTACAAAAAATACTTATTGTTGCTATTTTTATTTTTTTCCAGATTTTTTCTTGTTTTCTGCATTATTTATTTTCTTTTGTTTTTTGCTTTATTTTTTATTTCTTTTTGCATTTAGGTCAGCAAAATTATAAACTTTCTGTTAGTGACATTAGTTTTAGAAATATTATAAACTTTCTGTTAGTGCCATTGGTTTTCAAATTTGAATAGTTAAAATTTGAATTCTTTGAAATTTGTGTGAATCACAAGTTTGTGATTAACTTTACTAAAAAATGAACATAGATGCACCTATAGAGAAAATTCGACCTAAATTCATAGTTTTAAAATGAACTCTGAAAAAGTTGGCATAGCATACTCGTGTGTTAAAAAGTTGGCATGGTATCATCATAAAAGTTGCGGGAGAAAGTCTTCACTTTTTCTTCGCTTGTGTCATTTGCTCATTGCGCCGTAACCATGGATAATCTTCATCGTTTATCAGGATGCTTGGGTCAGCCTTGACATTGAAGGGAGCAATTTCATGAAACTTTTCATAATCTTCAGACATGTCTGTCTTGCCCTCCACTCCCAGGATGTCCCTTTTTCCTGAAAGAACTATGTGGCGCTTTGGCTCATCGTATGATGTATTCGCTTCCTTATCTTTTCTTTTTCTCGGTTTAGTAGACATGTCCTTCACATAGATAACCTGTGCCACATCATTGGCTAGGACGAACGGTTCGTCAGTGTACCCAAGATTTTTCAGATCCACTGTTGTCATTCCGTACTGTGGGTCTACCTATACCCCGCCTCCTGACAGATTGACCCATTTGCACTTAAACAAAGGGACCTTAAAATCATATCCGTAGTCAAGTTCCCATATGTACACTACGTAACCATAATATGTGTCCTTTCCGCTCTCGGTTGCTGCATCAAAGCGGACACCGCTGTTTTGGTTGGTGCTCTTTTGATCTTGGGCGATCGTGTAAAATGTATTCACATTTATCTCGTATCCTTTGTAAGTCAATACAGTCAAAGATGGTCCCCTGGACAACAAGTACAACTCATCACAAACAGTGTTGTCACCTCTGAGATGTGTTTCCAACCAACTGCTGAAAGTCCTGATGTGTTCACATGTAATCCAGTCGTCGCACTGCTCCGGGTGTTTGGAGCGCAGACTGTTCTTGTGTTCATCGACATACGGGGTCACCAAGGTAGAGTTCTATAGAACTGTGTAGTGTTCTTGAGACCAAGAATATCCGTTCCTGCATATTATTGAGTCACTTCCAAGAGTGCCTTTTCCAGTCAGTCTCCCCTCATACCGCGACTTAGGGAGACCTATCTTCTTAAGGCCAGGAATGAAGTCAACACAAAACCCGATAACATCCTCTGTTTGATGGCCCATGGAGATGCTTCCTTCTGGCCTAGCGCGGTTACAGACATATTTCTTTAGGACTCCCATGAACCTCTCAAAGGGGAACATATTGTGTAGAAATACGGGCCCCAGGATGACAATGTCGTCGACTAGATGAACTAGGACGTGTGTCATGATATTGAAGAAGGATGGTGGGAACACCAGCTTGAAACTGACAAGACATTGCGCCACATCACTCCTTAGCCTTGGTATGATTTCTGGATCGATCACCTTCTGAGAGATTGCATTGAGGAATGCACATAGCTTCACAATGGCTAATCGGACGTTTTCCAGGTGAAGCCCCCTCAATGCAACCGGAAGCAGTTGCGTCATAATCACGTGGCAGTCATGAGACTTTAGGTTCTGAAACTTTTTCTCTGGCATATTTATTATTCCCTTTATATTCAATGAGAAGCCAGTCGTGACCTTCATACTGAGCAAGCATTCAAAGAAGATTTCTTTCTCTTCTTTCGTAAGACGTAGCTGGCAGGACCTTTATACTGCTTCAGAGGCATGCCGTCTTTTTCGTGCAGACGTTGCAAGTCCTCCCGTGCCTCAGTTGTATCTTTTGTCTTCCCATACACGCCCAAGAATCCTAGCAGGTTCACGCAAAGGTTCTTTGTCACGTGCATCACGTCGATTGAAGAGTGGACCTCTAGGTCTTTCCAGTAGGGTAGGTCCCAAAATATAGATTTCTTCTTCCACATGGGTGCGTGTCCCTCAGCGTCATTCGGAATAGCTAGTCCGCCGTGACCCTTTCCAAAGATTACGTGTAAATCATTGACCATAGCAAGTACGTGATCACCGGTACGCATGGCGGGCTTCTTCCGGTGATCTGCCTCGCCATTGAAATGCTTGCCTTTCTTTCGACGTTGATGGTTGGTCGGAAGAAATCGATGATGGCCCAGGTACACATTCTTCCTGCATTTGTCCAGGTATATACTTTCAGTGTCATCTAAACAGTGCGTGCATGTGTGGTATCCTTTGTTAGTCTATCCTGAAAGGTTACTGAGAGCGAGCCAATCGTTGATGGTCACGAACAGCAGCGCCTTTAGGTTAAATTCCTCCTGTCTGTACTCATCCCACGTACGTACACCGTTTCCATTCCACAGCTGTAAAAGTTCTTCAACTAATGGCCTTAGGTACACATCAATGTCGTTGTCGGGTTGCTTAGGGCCTTGGATGAGAACTGTCATCATAATGAACTTCCGCTTCGTGCACATCCAAGGAGGAAGGTTATACATACATAGAGTCACGGGCCACGTGCTGTGATTGCTTCTCTGCTCCCCGAAAGGATTAATGCCATCCGCGCTTAAAGAAAACCATACGTTCCTTGGGTCCTTTGCAAACTCATCCTAGTACTTTCTCTCGATTTTTCTCCACTGCGACCCGTCAGCGGGTGCTCTCAACTTCCCGTCTTTCTTACGGTCCTCACTGTGCCATCGCATCAACTTGGCATGCTCTTCGTTTCTGAATAGATGTTTCAACCGTGGTATTATAGGAGCATACCACACCACCTTCGCAGGAACCCTCTTCCTGGGGGGCTCGCCGTCAACATCACCAGGGTCATCTCGTCTGATCTTATACCGCAATGCACCGCATACCGGGCATGCATTCAGATCCTTGTATGCACCGCGGTAGAGGATGCAGTCATTATGGCATGCATGTATCTTCTCCACCTCCAATCCAAGAGGGCATACGACCTTCTTTGCTGCGTATGTACTGTCGGGCAATTCGTTATCCTTTGGAAGCTTCTTCTTCAATATTTTCAGTAGCTTCTCAAATCATTTGTCAGCCACAACATTCTCTGCCTTCCACTGCAGCAATTCCAGTATGGTACCGAGCTTTGTGTTGCCATCTTCGCAATTGGGGTACAACCCTTTTTTGTGATCCTCTAACATGCGATCGAACTTCAGCTTCTCCTTTTGACTTTCGCATTGCGTCCTTGCATCGACAATGACCCGGCGGAGATCATCATCACCGGGCACATCGTCTGGTTCCTCTTGATCTTCAGCAGCTTCACCCGTTGCAGCATCATTGGGCACATCGTCTGTTTCCTCTTGATCTTCACCAGCTCCCCCCGTTGCAGCATCACCGTATTCAGGGGGCACATAGTTGTCATCGTACTCTTCTTCTTCACTGTCTTCCATCATAACCCCTATTTCTCCATGCCTCGTCCAAACATTATAGTGTGGCATGAAACCCTTGTAAAGCAGGTGGGAGTGAAGGATTTTCCGGTTAGAGTAAGACCTCGTATTCCCACATTCAGTGCATGGACAACACATAAAAACATTCTGCTTGTTTGCCTCAGCCGCATCGAGAAACTCATGCATGCCCTTAATGTACTCGCGGGTGTGTCTGTCACTGTACATCCATTGCCGGTTCATCTGCGTGCATTATATATAATTAAGTGTCCAAATTAATAGAAGTTCATCATCACATTAAAACCAAAGTACATACATAGTTCTCATCTAACAACATATAGCTCTCCAGAGCATCTAATTAATTAAACCATACATTGAAACTATGTAAAACATTTCAATGCAAAAAGAAATGCGATCATAATCGAAACCAAGGTAACAATTGATCCAACATCATAATGATACCAAGCCTCGGTATGAATGGCATATTCTAATCATCAAGTGCATTGCATCCATCTTGATTTTGTGATCATCGACGACATCCGCAACATGCAACTCCAATATCATCTTCTCCTCCTCAAACTTTTTTATTTTTTCCTTCAAGTAATTGTTTTCTTCTTCAACTAAATTTAACCTCTCAACAATAGGGTCGGTTGGAATTTCCGGTTCAACTACCTCCTACATAAATAAAATCTATGTCACGTTAGTCGGCATAATTGTCATAAACAATAAATGAACCAAATAGTTATAAAAAGATAATATATACCACATCCAAATCATAGACAGGACGAGGGCCAACGGGGGAGGATACGAAAACCATCGCACTATATAGTAACAAGCAATAAAATGGTAAGAAAATTAGACAAGTATCTATCCAAAGAAAGAATTTTTTTTCTTTCAGAAAGAAGATAAGAACAAGAGGCTCACCACGGTGGTGCCGGCGACGAGATCGGCAACCAAGGTAACAATTGATCCAATGGCATAATGATACCAAACCTCAGTATGAATGGCATATTTTCTAATCATTCTAATCTTCAAGCTCATTGCATCCATCTTGATCTTGTGATTATTGACGACATCCGCAACATGCAACTCCAATATCGTCTTCTCCTCCTCAATTTTTTTTATTTTTTCCTTCAACAAATTGTTTTCTTCTTCAACTAAGTTTAACCTCTCGACAATAGGTTCGGTTGGAATTTCCAATTCACATACATCCTACATAAATAAAATCTATGTCACATTGGTCGGCTTAATTTTCATACACAATAAATGAACCAATAGTTATAAAGATAATATATATACCACATCCGAATCATAGACAGGACGAGGGCTGACGGGGGCGGATACCAAAACCATCGCACTATATAAGATGCAATAATAAAAGTAAGAAAATAATACAAGTATCTATGTAAACATACAAGTAAGAATATTTTTTCCTTTCAGAAAGAAGATAAGAAAAAGAGGCTCACCACGGTGGTGCCGGCGATGAGCTCGGCGTGGGTGATCGACGGCGGTGAAGACGGGGACGGGGTGTGACGAACCACTAAACCTAGACAAATATTGAGGAAAATGGAGCTTGGAGGTCGAGCTTGGAGGGGAGAAAGCTTAAGTAGTGTGGCTCGGTTCCATCGAACACCTTGTGTGCATAGGAGGTGAGCTAGAGCACCACCAAGCCCTCTCCCCCTCGGCCAAAAAAAATAGAGCAGTGTGCTCTGCTCTTACGCGAGGGGCTATATATACAGGCACCTCATTGGTCCCGGTTGGTGGCATGAACCGGGACTAAAGGGGAGCCTTTGGTCCCGGTTCAAGCCATCAACCGGGACCAATGGTGGTGGGCCAGGAGCGAGGCCCATTGGTCCCGGTTCGTCCCACCAATCGGGACCAACAGGTCCAGACGAACCGGGACCAATGGCCCACGTGGCCCGGCCGGCCCCCTGGGCTCACGAACCAGGTCCAATGCCCCCATTGGTCTCGGTTCTGGACTGAACCGGGACTAATGGGCTGACCCGGCCTGGACCTTTGCCCCGTTTTCTACTAGTGGGAATCAGCAGCAACAGTAGCAGTCGGGTTACCAGAGCAACCCCAAGCAGCTAAATAGTGGGAAATATCATGTTTTCACCTCTAGTTTGTGTAAGCGTGATCAGAAACTTCACAAAAGGGCAGTAAACTCTATTGAACTGGCAGTGCCTCAGTATTTACGCTTGTATGAGCAACCCATTTTGTGGAGTAGGGAGGATCACCCACCTAGGGTTGATAATCCAGGTCACTTGGCCCTGGTGGTAGCCCCGCAAGTCAGGGGATACAAGTTTACTAAAGTGCTCATGGATGGCGGAAACAGTATCAACATTCTGTATTATGACACATTGCGTCGTATGGGGTTGACAGATAAGAATCTTAAACCGTCAAATACCGTTTTTCATGGTGTGGTGCCTGGTAAGTCTACATATCCTGTTGGCAAGATAGCTTTAGAGCTGGCTTTTGGAGATGATTATGATTCAAGGTCAGAAACATTGATGTTTGAGGTGGTAAAAATCAAAAGTCTGTACCACGCCTTGTTTGGACGGCCGGCTTATGCTAAATTCATGGCAAGGCCATGTTATGTTTGTTCACAGCTTAAAATGCTAGGTCATAAGGGGACTATCACAGTACATGGAAACAGAAAGATCGCTTTGGAATGTGAGGTAGGTGATGCAGCTTATGCTGAGTCGGTTTGTGCCACGGAGGAGCTAAAATTCTATAAGGAGCAAGTCGATCCAGCAGACAGGACTTCTTTGAAAAAGCCAACTACGAAACACGATCCGACATTGAAGTTTAAATCGGCCACAGATACTAAGATGGTTGACTTTGTTCCTGGCCATTCATCCAAACAGTTCACCATCAGCGCTAACCTGGATCCCAAATAGGAAAGCGCGCTCATCGAGTTCATCCGCGAGAATCGGGACATCTTTGCATGGAAACCTTCTGACATGCCAGGTGTACCGAGGGAACTCGCTGAGCACACACTTAACATTGATCCTAAGTTTAAACCGGTCCGACAGTTTCTCCGTCGCTTCAATGAAGAAAGGTGTAAGGCTATTGGTGAAGAGGTAGCCCGTCTGTTGGCCGCAGGTTTTATTATAGAGGTCTTTCATCCAGAGTGGTTGGCTAATCCGGTGCTGGTTCTTAAGAAAAACAGCACTTGGCGTATGTGTGTGGATTACACATATTTAAACAAAGCTTGCCCTGCAGACCCCTTTGCTCTCCCTCGCATTGATCAGATAATTGAGGCAACGGCAGGTTGTGACCGTTTGTGATTTCTGGATGCGTATTCTGGTTATCATCATATCAAGATGGCAGTTAAGGACCAGGAAAAGACAGCTTTCATAACTCCCTTTGGAGCCTTCTCCTATGTTTCCATGCCTTTTGGACTCAAGAGTGCCCAGGCAACTTACCAGCAATGTGTTCAAAATTGCCTTCATAAGAAAATTGGGCACAATGTTCATGCATATGTGGATGATATTGTGGTAAAGTCCAAAAAGGAGGAGACATTGATAGATGATTTGAGAGAAACCTTTGACAATCTCCGGGTTTAGAAGATGATGCTCAATCCGGAGAAGTGTGTCTTTGGTGTCCTGGAAGATAAGCTCTTGGGTTTTCTGGTGTCAAACAGAGGCATTGAGGCTAATCCGGAAAAAATTGCAGCAATTACATCCTTGGCTAAACCGGCGTGTATCAACGATGTTCAACGTCTGGCCAGCCGGATTACAGCCTTGAGCCGGTTTATCAGTTGCCTTGTAGAGAAGGTCACCCCCTTATATCATATGCTCAAGAAAACAGATAACTTTGTCTGGAGTGAGGCAGCTGATAAAGCGTTCGAGGATCTGAAGAGGCAGCTAGCTGAACCGCCCGTGCTTGTAGCACCGATCGATAAAGAGCCATTATTACTATATGTGGCTGCTAATGCCCGGGATGTTAGCGTAGCCATTGTGGTAGAGCGCAAGGAGCTTGGCAAGGAATATCCGGTTCAACGGCCGGTTTATTATATCAGCGAGGTGCTCATTGAGTCAAAGCAGAGGTATCCGCATTGGCAGAAGCTGGTGTATGGAGTGTTTATGGCAAGCCGGAAGCTTAAACATTATTTTCAGGGCCATCCCATCACAATGGTCAGTTCGGCTCCTCTGGGCGATATCATTCAAAACAGAGAAGCAACCGGCCGGATTGCCAAGTGGGTTATTGAGCTCGGACCTCATGGGCTCAAATATATACCCCGCACATCGATCAAATCCCAGGCACTCGTGGACTTCATCAATGATTGGACGGAGTTACAGGCACCTGAAGAGAAAACAGATAATACGTATTAGACTATTCATTTTGATGGGTCCAGACAGTTGGAGGGCTCGGGGGCTGGAGTCATACTAACTTCCCCACGAGGTGACAAGTTTTGTTATGTCCTCCATTTATTGTTCCCTTGTACTAACAATGCAGCTGAATATGAGGCTTTGCTCCACGGTCTTCGGATGGCTAAGGAGATGAATTTGAGCCGGGTTAAGTGCTTTGGCAATTCACATCTAGTGGCTCAGCAGGTGTCTGGCACTTGGGATTCTAAGGACCCACTCATGGCTGCAGATCGGCGAGAGGTGGACACAGTGGCTGGTCACTTTAAGGGTTATCAGGTGGACCATGTAGACCGCCGGAAGAATGAAGCGGCGGACGCTTTAAGTCGTCTTGGTTCCCAGTGTAAACCAGTCTCGCCCAATGTCTTTCTTGATGTATTGCATAATCCGTCAGTCAAGGTGCCAACCGAAGAAGATTTGGCTATTCCTGATCCGGAGGCTAAGTTCGTGGCAGCTCTGCATGCCATACCGGATTGGACAATCCCCTATCTGGCTTACATGAATCGGGGCGAGTTACTAGACGATGAAACGTTGGCCCGACAGGTAATCCGGCGTTCTAAGTCCATGACCATACTTAACGGGGAGTTACATCGCTACAGTGTTTCAGGAGCAATTCAGCGTTGTGTTTCTCCTCAAGAAGGTTGTGAGATTTTGAGAGAAATCCATGAAGGGGACTGCGGTCACCATGCCGGTTCAAAGTCTTTGGTTGCTAAAGCTTTTCGCCACGGTTTTTACTGGTTGACGGCACATGCTGATGCGGAAGATTTAATCAAGAGATGTGACGGGTGTCAAAAATTTGCCTGTCGTGCGCACATTCTGGCTCAAGAATTGCGGATGATTCCAATTACATGGCTATTTGTGACTTGGGGGCTTGATATGGTTGGACCCTTCAAGCGATCCAAGGACAAAAAGACCCATCTGTTAGTAGCAGTTGATAAATTCACCAAATGGGTGGAGGCAGAGCCAGTCAGCAAGTGTGTTGCAGCCACGGCAGTTCAATTCATTAAAAAGGTGATATTCTGGTTTGGCTTTCCACATGGCATTGTAACTGATAATGGTACTAACCTGTCAAAAGGGGAGATGGAAGAATTTTGTCAACGTGAGCACATTCGGCTTGATCTAGCATCGGTGGCTCACCCCCTATCTAATGGTCAAGCAGAGAGGGCAAATCAGGAAATTCTACGAGGTATCAAACCCAGGCTTATGGTTCCCTTAAAGCGGACACCGGGTTGTTGGGTTGAGGAGCTACCTTCTGTGTTATGGAGCATCAACACCACACCCAATAGGTCTACGGGTTACACACCTTTCTTCATGGTCTATGGAGGAGAGGCCGTTCTTCCTAGTGACATCCGTCACGACTCACCCCGTGTGACAGCTTATGTTGAAGCTGATAATGAGAAGGCACATCAGGATTCTCTGGACCTGTTGGATGAAGAGCGTGATCTTGCAGCGGCATGATCGGCAATTTATCAACAAGATCTCCGACGTTATCATAGCCGTCGGGTTAAAACCAGAACCTTTCAAGAAGGCGATTTGGTGCTCCGGCTCATCCAGGATCAGACTGATATGCACAAGTTATCCCTATCTTGGAAAGGACCCTTTGTGGTCAGCAAAAATCTGCACAACGGTTCTTACTACCTCATTGATGTTCGAGAGCATAAAGACTCACGTCAATCGGAGGAGCAGACCAAGCGGCCATGGAACATAGCTCTCCTTCGGCCTTACTATACTTGAAGCCATAGGCTCTTCATTTGTACATATTTATGACAGTGTATATATCATATAATAAACTAGAGCCTCTGGTATAAGCGGGGTATCTGTTGTTTTTACATCTCGTGTGTGTTATACGAGTTAACTGACAAAGCGGAGTTTTTATTAAGCCGGTCTTAGCAGTTGCACGGATATAAAGAAAATCACTAGGCGGCTTGGTCGTATTTGAACTATAGCTACACCTCTTGATCGGTTTTGAAACCACGAAGGGATATCACTAGGGGGCTTGGTTGTTATCCCACCATAGCTACACCTCTTCATAGGCATTTAGGCCACAAAAGAAAAATATGTGGAGACAAAGAGAGTGTTGCACAAAGCACAGACTCAAACATGGGCACACACTGAGCACAGCTCACAAAGTTACTTGGGGGCTCTTTTTGCAAAGCAATAAAGAGTTTGAAAGGACCCTTGTAATTGGCTATCAACCCACGGCTTGGAAGCCTGGTGTATTCACCTAAAACCCCGGGTCAACCTGCCTTCATCAAGTAAGCCACTCATGTCCAGGTAATCCTGGCATGACCCATCGAACGTTTGACATGTCAATCTTTTATAGACCCTGAACTTGTCAAAGTTAAAATGATGATTGGTTAATTGGAGGCCCATCTTAAAAGGCTTTTTTAAATGGTTTAACTAAGAGGCCTGGCAGCCCATGAAAAGCCTCGATTTGGAGCCTGGCAGCTCGTAAAAAGCCTTGCATATTTTCCTTTTTGAGTTTTATTTGTTGAAGTTCATAAGTATTTTTTGATAAACCGGCGTCCTTGACCCGGTTTGCTTTTCAACTACAAGTTGTTGGCACATGATCCGTTATAAACCGGTGTTTATTAACCCGGTCTGGTTTGACTAAATCACCAGTGTTATAAAGAAAACCCGGTAGTTATCCTGGTCCGGTTTAATATATAGACCGGCAGTACAGAGATGAGGTTATCAACGTTCCGGATTGGTATTAACACCTTTGCCGTATACACCGTTGGTCAACCAAGGAGGTATTTTATGTATATTGGATTTTGTACAAACACTTTGATTATTTCATCTATGTACTATACACTTCCTGGATATACTGACCCATCTAGCGGTAAACTGATAGACACTTTTAAGTTGTTGAACCCAGAAACACAATTCATCATGGGTTATGCATAAATATATCCCAAAGGGTGGCACAAGTTTTCATGAGGCATTACAAAACATGCTCGATGGCATGGCAAATAACGGAGTTTTGGCTACCCTATTATAAGAAGCTTTCAAAGCGGCTCCAATGGCATAATTGTTTTTCACAAGATCGGCACACGGTGGCCAGTAAACCGGCGACCGGTTTACGACGCTTCATCTGGATGGTTTGATGGTTGACGGTCAGTTGGTGCGGGCACTTCTTCATCCCTTCCCAGACACTGGAAATCAACCGTCGACCAATCGATTCCAGTTAAAGCTTGAAATACTGCTTCCTCATGGATAAGATAGGAGGGGTTAATATCAGGAGCATAACTGTGCTTACGAATCAGAGGCACAAGTTCTTCAACTTCATGGATCTCGGCTGGCTGTCTTTTCCCTTCAGCGTCATAAACCGGTTGAAAATGGGAAAAGTCTGTATCATCGGCCAGTTTGCTGGCTACTGGCCGCATCTGCTTGGTCAGCCACCGAAGGTCATCGTTATCAAAGTTTGAACCGTCTTCCTTCACACCTGGATATCCTTTAATGATATCATCCGCTTCAAGGTCTGGAATCCAGGCTTTGGCTCGAATAAGTGCGGTTAAAGCTCCAGACCTGGCAGCTGCCCTCTTCAATTCGGCAATACGGACTAGTAACATGGCCAACTTCTCAAGTGTTTCTTTAATCAAAGTTGGGGCCGGTTTGTTATAAGCTGTCGTGCAAATAGCCCGTTGAGACCCAGAGTACAGCTGTTCAACCGATGCATATGCCGCTTTGAGTTTCATGCGCATATCTATACCAAGATGAGCAATCCGGGTGCCTGTCACGGTTTAACATTAGCATTCTGATCAAAGATAAGGTTCCACAAGTTATACCAAATACATAAAGGGCACACTTATCAAAGATTGCAGAAGTCATGGCGTTAATTTGTCGTTTCAAACCAGCCAGTTCTTCCACAACCGGTTTCAAGGCAGCCTTGGCGTCTTCGGCACTCTTTATTAAACCGGATTTTTCGATCTCCCATTCAACACGGTCTTTGTTGAAAGATTCTTTGAGTTTTTCCATGGCGGCTAGGGCTTTCGTCAGCTCCTCTTTGGTTTTGGTGGCTTCTTCTTGTTGGGACTTCACATTGTTTTGCAAATCAATGATTTGGGTCTCTTTATTCCTCAGATCAGACTGCAAACATTGAAGATATATCAAATGACAAGATACGTACATATTCTAAGTACAAACCGCATAACAGGTTATGCACTTCGTACTTGGGGGCTAATGCCTATTTGCTCTAAATTACTACAGTTTATACAAGTCTCCAGAACAATGTAAACATTATCCTTGACACTTGGGGGCTAATGTATGTTGATTCAAAAACGGATGCATGGATTAAAACCCGGATTAACTTGCTATAGTTAAACCGGCCTTTGAGGGATACGCGACAGAAAGCTATCTATTTGCTAAAGGGTAAATCTGGTTCTTATCAGTGGTTTAAAGTGCTACGAAGACCTGGGTTATGATT
The DNA here is from genome assembly GCF_002162155.2 of Triticum dicoccoides. Lineage (NCBI taxonomy): Eukaryota > Viridiplantae > Streptophyta > Magnoliopsida > Poales > Poaceae > Triticum > Triticum dicoccoides. The sequence continues at coordinate 724,526,576 of NC_041392.1, forward strand.
CACATTATAACCCGGCCCTTGGGGGCTATTTGGGCAGGCATTTTCAGGCTATGAATCAAGATACAAAGGAGGAAGAAATACCTCATATCGCTCCTTCATCAAATTTACCAAACCGGCTTCATAATCCCGGTTTGCGTGCAAGCGATTCAAGAAGCCAGAGTGAAGCTCCTCTCCGTTGAGATGAGCATAACTTGCCAAATCACTGCTCCATTTGCCTTTTTCCCTAGCAGCCTGCTCTTCTTTGGCACTATGTTGAGCCAAAACTATAGGATGGCCAGGAGAGCTATGGCCTATTCCAGTAATAATAACATCATCACCTTGGCCTTCAGGGTTTTTGGTTGATGATATTGGAATTTCAGCATCTTTCACCGGACTAGCCCGGTTTGGTTCTGCCGGTTCAGCATCGGGCGCGGCAGGCTCAGTGTCTGTTGGCTCATCAGTATTTTGGCCTTCAAGGGGCGGGTTATCAGAAGTAGCTTCAGGATGAGGGCCTTCCAGTTCACAAGTTTGTTCCGGTTCACCTCTTGGTTCTTCTTCTTCAGCTATCGGGTCTTCGGGCGGATTGGTAACCCGAGCTTTCTTGCTGGGTCTGGCTTTGGCCTGCAAATAGAATAAAAGAGGATTAACATCCTATTCAAAGGATTTATGACGCGTTGAAAGGAAAGTTTTTACAACTTACCCAGCCACAGTTTTCAAAGGGGGGAGTTGAGTTGTTGTCGATTCACCAGAAAATGAAGGAGGTGTCACCTGATAATTTGAATTGGGCGGATTAAGAGGCTATCTGAAATAACCTGCCTTGGGGTAAGAATGGTCAGAAGTAGGAGAGACCTCAGACCGGCGCTTCCGAACCGGGGTATCAGGTAAACCGGCTGAAGTGACATGCTGGCCACTGTGTCGGGTTGTCCGGCGAGCTTCATGCTGCTGAGTCTTCAAAATAAATGTTGGATCCAAGTGAGCAAGAGGATGAGAAAAGCTTACTTTCCGGACTTCTTGGCGAGTTTTTTGTGTTGGCATAGAGTCTGAACCGGAGGAAAGGGTAATTACCTCTACATCATCAGCTTGACTAGCCTCTGCGTCCTCCTCAGAAAGATCATTGTTAATGAGATGCATGAAAAGAGAGCCAAGTGAGTCAAGTTCTACCTCAACTTCTGGATCATCAGTGTCATCATCCAGCTCCATGTTGATCCGGTCAGCCGTTTTCCGTTTTGATGTCCGCTTTACGTCTTTGGTTTTGGGGTGGGATGGTTTGACCACTTTATCCCCAGTCGGCTTTGCCGCCTTCTCTACGGTTTTCCATTTCCAGAAGGGGTCATCACCCTACATACACAGGAGAAGGATTACAGGTTGCATAAGCTAAAAAAATTAGAGATGAAAGGGAAGTATAATGCTTATAGCAGGCGGTTTGTTCTTGGCATAGAAGGGACTCAGACCGGTTTGACTACAAGGCAGTTCCAATTCATTCAGAATTTTCTTTACACCTTCAGTAACTTCTTCATCAGATAATTGAAGGTTGCAATGGCGTTGAGGGTCGTCAACCTCACTGGTATATTCACACATTAAACCGGGACGCCGGCTTAGAGGCAAGATGCTCGAAGATATCCAACAGCACACGAAATCCACACCTGTTAAGCCATTGGCCATAAAGGCCCGGAGTTTGGCGAGTTGAGGGGCATATTTCGCCCTTTCGGCGGAGCTCAAATGTTGCGGCATCGGATGGGTATTGGAAAGCCGGTGCTCACGAAAGCCTGGAAGGGGATTTTCATCTTCAAGCGAAGTGTCTCTGCAATAAAACCAAGTTTGGTTCCATTCCTTTCGGTTGCTATGATGTTTGGCATGAGGAAATTCAACTTCTTTCTGCTTTTGAATCGAGACACCACCATGTTCTGTGTTCGGGCCATTTACAAACTCTGTGCGCCGGTTTAATTGAAAGAAATCCCGGAACAGTTCTGCAGTCGGTTCTTCTTGTAAGTATGCTTCACAGAAGACTTGGAAGTTGCATAGGTTGGATACTGAATTCAGCCCAATATCTTGTGGATGGAGTTAGAAATTGGCAAGTACATCCCGGTAAAACATTGATCCTAGTGGTTTGAAGCCACGGCTTATGTGGTCAACAAAGACCACCACCGAACCCTGCCTTGGGGTCGGAGGATTTTCTGTTCCTGGAACTCGCCATTTGATTTCAGTTTTCTTAGGCAGGGAGCCGATGCTGACCATCTCATTCAACTGAGTCTCAGTAACCCGGGAACGAGCCCAGTTGCAAGCAGTGAATTGTTTGGCCATTGCGAAACAAACAAGCTAAAAAGGAAAGGCCGATTTATAAATCACGCATGATGATATGCAAGATACAATGGAGTAAGAAACATACTGACATGTGAAATGGCGTAAATCGGAGACCAATGTAAACCAGGACGAGAGTATTCAAACATTGTTAAACCGGAGCATAACTATGAAGGTAAAGGGTTCCTCCGGTTTATCAGAGGGCTAATGGTACAGATTGATTATGCAAAGTTAAATCGCTTATGATGGTGTGAGGAGAAACAGATTTCACAGAGATGTATAAAAATTTCGGATCTAAGGTAAGACAGAAAAGCTAAATATTTCGACCTAAAAAGGGTAAGACCCGAAACAGTTTCTGAAGGACTGCAACAGTTCTTTGTGTATAAGGATTCGTGAGGGTAACAGAAGATTCATCACGGCAAGGGATATGATAAGTACGAAGTATTCATCTATAGGCCAAGGAAGAACAGCACCAAAAAGCTCTGATAAACCTCAAGAACAGCGAAGAGCAAGGAGACACTAATGGATCTAGGAAAGAAGGGGGAAAGGACTTACCGTGACCATGGAAGCAGCGGAAGGGCGCTGTGGAACTCTGGTGCGAACAGGTTGATGCAGCGGCCGACGGCGAAGCAGAGGCGATGTTCGAAGATGATGGCGGCGCTCGAGTGCGGGGTCGTCGAGAGGAAGAAGAAGAGATGAATGGGTAGCGGAAAGAAAATAAAGGGGTCCTCTGCCCCTATTTATAAGGCGAAGTGATAAAACGGCAAGTGCGGAAATTGAGGAGCCCAAAAATGGATCTATTAATAAAAGTGTCGCCTCGGTGGCTGGATATACATTAAATGAAGGTAATCGTCGACATCAACGGATAGATGACGTCAGTGCGGTTTATCATAATCTTGGAATATGACGTCACGGAGGTTTACAAGGTCAAGGTGAAGATATGAGGGAAGAATTTTTCTAAGTGTAGAAGATTGACATGAACAAGTTCAAACCAATCTGGGGCATAATGTTGGGGATATTACTACTGGAGGTAAACCGGCCTTATGTAGCCGGGTTAACTCCTTGAAGATTAGAAGCCCACGAAGATGCAAGGATGATGGCGCTTCATGAAGGCCCAAGGCCCAAAGGCGGGTTACAGCCTGTAAATGCAAACCGACCTAGTCATGTAACTTGTATTGTAAGATGGGAAGAGTAGAGACCAAATTGGACACGTTTATGATCCGGCTTCGGGACTCTGTAGCCTGGCGGGCGTCAACCTATGTATATAAAGGGACGACCCGGTAGCGGTTTAGAGATAGACAACAACTCGAGAGCTAGACAAAGCGGATTCGCTCCCTGGCCTTCGAAACCCTAACAATACCAATCACAACTAGATGTAGGCTTTTACCTTCCTTGAAGGGGCCGAACTAGTGTAAAAACCCCGTGTCCCCTTGTCCGGTTTAACCCCTTTGAGCTAACCCATAGAGATGGCTCCACGACTAAGTTCTTTCACAAGGACATCTGTCATGACAAACCCACGACAGACCCCCTCCCACTCTGGTATGCCCCCCCTCCCCCTCTTCCTTCCTCTTCGACCCCTCGGCCCCCTCCCGCTCTGGTATGGCCCCCTCCCCATCTTCCTTCCTCTCCGACCCCT
>NC_041392.1:724530757-724535095 GCF_002162155.2 Triticum dicoccoides
CGAGCTTAAATTAATTGTTGTTAGTGTTAGTTAGTGTTAGTGTATTGTGCTGGTTTCTGTGGTGGTACGAGCAAGTTTAATTTACTGTTACTACTGTTCTGACTAAATTCAGTTAAATGAAAATGAGCTTTGACAGAGAATTAAAATGAGCTTTGACAGAATATTGAAATGAAAATTAGCTTATGCTTCTTTGTTTTTAAATGAAAATTACAGTTTTTGCAAATTAGCTTATGTTGTTGTCCATTTTGAAAATGAGGATTTTTAATGGAAGTGTTTGAAAATTTGGTCTCTCTCTCTCTCTGACCAAATTAGGCCTTTCTGCAGATCGAAGCTAGGCGCAGATCGACGAGAAGGAGAAGGACGCCCTCAACCCCGGTGACCTCGACCCCGATCCCAACCTCGAGGTGCACCACTCCCTCTTCCCTCCCTCTTCATATGTCAGCACATAATGATGCAAGGGGGGTGTTCATAATGTGGCTGTTAAAGTGTTCATAATGATGCAATGGGGAGTGGAGTTGTTAGATTGGTTAATGAGCTTGCAGGTTTACTATGGTAGTTGATCTTCTTTGCATCAGTTGGGCAGCAATGTTCATGATTGTGTATATGTCAGCAGCAACAAAGTTTGTGATGTTTGTTTCAGCTTCTTAGAGTGCTCATAATGTGTCTGTTAAAATGGTTGTTAGAGTGCTGAAATGCTTGCTGTTAAAAAAGTGACCTATGTTTTGCCGAAAATGTTGATTCATTTCCATTCCGGCAAATTTCAGGTGCTCTATATGTGCACTTTCTAGCAAAGGTCATGCCAAAATTTTCCGTGAATTTCGGCATGACTTGTGCAAGAAAGTTGGACATATCGAGTGCTCGAGATTTGTCGCGACGAGAATGAAATGACATTTCCGGCAAAACAAAGGTCACTTTTTTTTCATTATTCACTTTATTATAGAAAAGTCATGTTTTAAAACTACTATTGTTGCACTTTTTTTTATTTCTACTTCGCCTTCTTTCATGTTTTTGTTTTCAGAATTCGTGACCATAATTTCAAATTCAATACCACAAATTTAAAACTTCATGGATACTTTTTAAGTTCTCAACTATTTTATAAATTCGTCAATGTATTTTAAATTGAAAAAAAACGTAAATATTTTGAAAGTTCATAAACATTTTGAAAATTCATGGATCTTTTGTAAAGCAAGAACATTTTTTTACTCCACCAACACTGTTTGAATTCATGATTTTTTAACTCTATCAAAAAGTTGATAGCTAATCATTTTTTCTGGGCCAGGATGTACAAGCTTCTTCCAATGGACGAAGGAGTGGATAAAAAGCCGAACTAAACGGATGAACGCTACAGCATGCATTGCCCATCAAGAATTTACCGATAGTTTCCCACTAAAGGTTCTGAATAGGGGAGCTCCTATTCTCAAAAAACAAATTGGGGGATCTCCGATGCAATACTTCAAGCGGCAAACTGTCGCTAAAATGTGCATCAGCCTCCTTATTAGGCTTCAACTCTTGTGGCGTATTGACGCCACCGGATACCAATTGATGATGCATCACTCCCTTTTTTTGTCGGGTCTTTCACATTCAGTTGAGTAGCATGTGGTCACTATAGTACAACTTTTTTAACACAAAATAGATTGGTTTATTGAAAGAAATTTGCAGATTGAAAAATATTCATTGATAGAAAAAATCACGAAGATTTAAAATATTCAAATATTTTGAAAATGTAGGTGAGTTAAAAAAGTATTCATAAGTTAAAAAATTTGTGGATTTTAAAAAATTCATGGTATTTAAAAATATTTGTAAACCCAAAATCTCCATGCTAACAACATACATTTGAAAAAAGTTCCTCAATATGCTAAATTTTTATGAGTTAAAAAATGTTCATGATTTGTTTTGAAAACATTGTAACTGGAGAATATTCCTCAATTTTACAAAATGTTTATAAATTAATAAAATATATAAAAATAACTTTTTTGAATTTGAATATGTTCATGAATAAGAAATTATACATCTATTTTCGAAAAGATTAACTAATTTCCAACCTATAAACTATGCATTTTAAAGTAATAAAAATGATGAAAATAAAAACAAACCAAAAACGTAAAGAAAAAACCCTAAACAGAAATGCTGGAAAATAAAACCCAAAAAACGTTTCCCAGTACAAACTGCCATAAAAAAACACCTTGGCTCACAGAAACTCATTTGTTTACCTATATCAGAAACTACTTCATCGCCTTCAAAAAAAAACTACTTCATCTGTCATACACACTGGCTGACCAACATGGGTCAGCCCAATCTTACGAGAGGGTGCCCGTTTTGTACAGAAAGGGCACAAACCCTGTTTGGCGCTCGATGCGCCACATATAGGCAATATGGTAAAAGGCGCACACCCCATCCCACCTTTGTTTCGTAAGTGTGCTGGCCCATCAATGGTTGCCCTTTTACAGAAACTCCATCCGGTTTTGGCGAGCTTCTAGAAGCTCCCGGTCGGTTTTGTGAAGCTTCTAGAAGCTTTCAGCCTGTTTTCCCTATTCTTTGCTTCTTTTGGTTTGTTTAGGAAAGCAAATTTTTATTTTCCGTTTTATAAATATTTTATAGGCATGTAGTAATGAAATAAAGTAAAGAATATGTTTCATCTTCAGTTCTCATGTTATTAGAATTTAAATGTTCATGTTTCCTACAACCAAATCTCAATATAATGTAAGGCAACTAATTCTTGTGGGGACACTCACCTGCTTATTTACTAGGTTAACAAATAAAGGTGTTCAGTAGGTCAACTAAAATTTTACTTTCCTAAAACAAAAAAATTTCAATGTTTCTCAACAAACAAATGGCAATGGACCTTTTTTAACAAAATAAATTATTATGGTTCTAGTAGGATAAAACTGAAATGGGTAACATTTAAAAGATGGGACAAATAGTTTCCTCAGAATTTTTTTTCACAATAAGGGTATTATTAGAAAAAAATTACAAAGGGTAATTTTTAGCTAACACTCGAAGAGTAAAATGCATCAATGACAATATATGGAAACCATAAAATACCCATGGCATTTTGACAATATCATACTACATTACAACAAAAGCTCAACTATCCATGGCATGGCATATATTTCACATGATGCAAGAGACACAATAAATATCACACTTTGGCCACCTAGACTTCAATGCCTGGTTTTGTTTGCGCTTTTCTCTTCCACATTTCTCATTCGTTCTTCCTATCCAGTGATATAGTGATAAAAAATTGCATTCCCACAAGAAAAAAGTTGAAGATGCCTAACAAGAATTATCACAAGCTCTGGTTTGTTCAGCAGTTCAACTTAGAGAACTAATGCGGTAAAATTATGTTTCTATTTCTTGGAAAATGTTCCAACAAATTTTAAAAAAACTAACACCGATGTGATCCAATTAGGTCTTCTATTTGCATTTAAAAGAAAGAGACATAACAACCCTAGCTGCGCTCCGGTGATAGAGGGCGGAGTGAAGGGGATTCCCATCTCTCCTCCGTTGTGTAGTACGTTTTGGTGTCGCGGTGATGTCATTCCAATGGTGGAGGCAGCGTTGTCTTAAATAAGAATCCTCCTGCTCAAATCATGTCTCAGTGGCGTTTGGTGTAGCATTGTCAAGTAGCTTAGGAAATATGTCCCTATTGTTCTTCATAGACATGGGATTGATAATTCATGTTGTTTGCCAGCATGGCTCCTTTGGCATTGTCGGCAACAACTTTGCTTGAATGGTCCCTTCTTTTGAGCCTTTCCAAGCAAGGTCGTCGGTCTGGTCTTGCGATACTAGCTCATTGGCTGGCCAGATCGGGGTGATATCCCCGTGCATATACTTGGCGCGATTTGGAATCCCGTTGGTTTATGGTGGTCTACTATTGCGAGAGTTCAATGGTATTTGATCATCTACCGGTCTTTCAGGTAGTTCAGTGGCTGAATTTGTCGATGTTGTCCGTCATCGGGGATAGTTATGGACTATGGTTTGTGTAATGACGATAAGCTCAGCTGTGCCTTCAGCTAGATTTTTGAAGAATATAATCTTAGTTTCAGTCACCCTTTTTTTAGGGCAGTTTATTGTGTCTGAGGATTTAGTTACCTTGCTTTCACTAGTAGAAAAAGGGTCAAACGTGCAGCACATTAGTGCCGGTTTGAATTTGAGCCAGCACTAATGGTACCATTAGTGCCGGTTCGAACGGCTATGCATTAATGCCAGTTCGTGTTGAACCTTTAGTACCGGTTTGTGCCATGAACCGGTACTAAAGGGGTGATGGCAGGATGGCGTCAGGCCGGGACCCCACGATCACCTTTAACCTTTAGTACCGGTTTGTGCCACGAACTGGTA
>NC_041392.1:724535635-724543686 GCF_002162155.2 Triticum dicoccoides
CCCCGTGTGTCGCCATTTCAGTTCTCAAAAAATCAAAAGAAAATGATAAAAACTTCAATAAATAAAATCCTTCGAGAGGTATTTATATTACTATATCTACTAGTTAGGAAAATTTGAAAACTTAAATTTGGACATGTTTTGCAAAAAGTGTAGGGAAAATGTAAAACGGCTATAACTTTTGCATACGATGTCAGAAAAAAACATATAATATATCAAAAAATTCAGCATGAAAATCCGCATCCTATGGAGACGGCCTATGGCCTGTTTGCAATTTTTTAGAATCCTCAAATTCCAACACGAAAAAAAGATATGGTCAAATTTAAGTTTTTTTTAAATAAATTGTTAAATCTGGTCAAACTACTTATTCAAGAAGTATTAATGTTACTACATAATTATTCAAGAATATTAGAGTTACTAAATAATTATTTCAATTTTTTGAATTTTGGTCAAATTTGGTCAAACTATGGTCAAATTGTGGTCAAACTATGGTCAAACGATGGTCAAACTTATTGAAGAAATATTAGTGTTACTGAATAATTACTGTTTTTTAGAATAATAGTTTCAAACTCAAACAGTGAAATGTGTGACTTCGTGCTCAAGCTAAACTCCTGAGGGTTAATAGGATTGACATCTTACTATTGTCAGGAAAACAACAAGTGCAGACTTGGAAACGAAGAAGAATAGAACCCGAAAGTTAAGCGTGCTCGGGCTGGAGTAGTGAGAGGGATGGGTGACCGGTCGGGAATTTAGATGATTTGGAATGAGTGATCCACACTTGAGGAGTTAAGAGAGGTGATTAGAGACTAAATCACCAAATAATTCAGAAAAATTAAAAATCAGAAAAAAAATAATCAAAAAAATTTCCAAATTTTTTTAAAAAAAACACTAAGGGCATCTCCAGCCGTTCGGCCCCCCAGGGCGCCTAAATAGAGCGGCCTGGGGGCGTGCCGGCGCTAGTTCGGCCCCTGGGGGCGACCTAGCTCCCAGTCACGCCCCCAAGCGCCGGCCCCAGGATGCGGGAAATTTAAACTTGGTCGTTCCCACCCTCAAAAGACGCCACAAATCCGGCGATCGGACGTAGTCTGGCGTTACAAAAAACAAAGCGCCGCAAGTTCGCGTGCGCAATGATTCACTCGGCGGGGTCGGCTCCAGGCGTTGGCGCAGTTGGCGTGCGCGGGCTCGGCGGTGTCGGAGCTGCTTCGGTGCTGGGCTGTGTCGGCGCGGCTTCGGCACTGCTGGGCGGCGATGTAGAGGCGTCGTTCGGGCTTGGTGTCCGTGTGGTCGTGGGCGCGGGAGCTTGCGTCGTCGGCGTCGTCGGCATTGCCGTCTGCATCTGGTTCAGGATGAGGCCGCACTCCGCCATGTACCACGCCCTGAGCTGCTCGTCGTTGCTCTGGAGTATGTCCGCCCCGCCCATCAGAAAAGCCATGTCGGTGTTCCTCTTCTTCGCGGCGACGTTCGTCCAGAGCAGGTCGAGCTTGATGGCGTTGTTCTTTATCAGCAACGACCACCGCGCCTCGGTCTTCTCTTCACGTAGGACGGCCCGGGTCTGGGCGTCGGCGAGGCAATGCTCGATGGACTCCTGCACTCGCGCGGTTGCCGCGTCGGCGTTTTCCCCTTCTTTGCCAATTTGTGGCCGGCCGGCCGCCCCTCTGATGCGCCCGGAGTCGTCGCGTCCGGCTTGTATGTCTCCTTGGCCTTGTCAAGGCTACGTCGGACTTCCGCCCACTTCTCGCACTTGTCAATGCGCTTGTAGACGTGGAGGTGCTCGAAGTCGGCGTCTTGGTTGTCGCGCCGATACATGGTGAACATACGCAGCAGCTGCACGGAGGAACAAACAGTTGGCGGGCGGCGGGCGTTGACGACAAAGAGATGCGGGCGAATGGCATGCGTACCTGAACCTCAACGCTGGCGCCGCTCTCTGGGCGAGCTGTGACTTCCTCGACGATTCCATGCCATTTGTTGCACGCCAACTGGATACGCCCCCAATGGTTCGCCATCGCCTTGGAAGTACGGGTCAATGAGCTTTCGCTCGTCGAACTCGGCCTTGATGCGGTCCCAGTACATCTCCAAGCTCTGGTTCACGCCGGTGGTCGGGTCGAGGCAGACGGCTTTCCATGCTTCGGCGAGGCATTCCTCCTCCGTGGATATCCACTTGATGCGCGGTTCGCCTGACCTAGCCGCCTGCTTCTTCTTCTTTTGGCGCCCCTTCGTCGGAACAGGAGCCGGCTCCTCCTCCTCCTCCGCCTCGTCCTCCTCCTCCTTCTCGGGTTCCTGCGCTTCGTGCGCGTCCTCGCCGTAGACGTAGCCGAGCTCGGCCTCCATGTCGCCGCTGAGATCCACTACCTCGTCCTGGGTGGCGAACCCGGGAGACGCGGCGGCCGCGGTCGATCCTGTCGCGATGATGTCGTCCATGTCGGCTCCTGTGTCGTCAGTGTCGCCGAGGTGCAAGAAGGGCAGCGGTCCACGGCGGAGATGGGGCATCGGTGTGGACGCGTAGGCGGCGGGCGGCGAGTAGTTGTATGAACGGTACTGCACGCCGACGAAGGCGGGCGAGGGTGTGCGCGTCGCGGGGTGGCCATGGGGAAGGTCACGTTTGGGTTGAACCCCCCGTGCGCGTCGCCGTCGGCGTAGCCGGGCGACGACGATCCCCATGGAGATCTGACGCCTTGCTGACGACGGGTGGATTCATCATCCCCGCGTGGTCGACCGATGAGGAAGACGTCGCCGCACGCGCCGCGTTGTCGCGGGCCTTCTTGGCAATGGCCCTGTTCCGCCAGTCGGTGGTGACTGCGTCGCGTCGCTAAACTTCCACCCTCCACTCGGCGCTCGACATGCCCGGTGGCTTCGATGGCGGCGCCCTCGGCTTCCTCTGTTTTGGCTGGGCCACGGTGCCAGTCATGGTTGCCGCCGCGCGCGGCATGGCGTACTTCTTCGGCGGCATGGCGGCGACTGGAAGGCGAGCTGGAGGGGGTTTGACGGGAGAAAGCGAGGGAATGGCGGGAGGAAGGCGAGCGAGCGGAAGAGATGCGAGGGAAAAGCGTCAAGAAGCGGCGGAAAAAGGCCCTCGGGTCGCCGCCAGGGCGGGCCCACGCGCCTTTTTCGCTTGTGCCGGCTCCCCAAGCGCCCCCCAGGGCGTGGGTTCTGCCTGGGTCCGCCGGCACCAGTTTTGGCCCGAGCCGGCAAAAAACGGGCTTCTGGGGACGCGACTGGGCCGTTTTATTGGCGCCGGCGCGGCAAAATCGCCTGGGAAGGGCCTATTGGGGGCGCGGCTGGAGATGCCCTAAAGATCCCCCATACCGGGCCGCGAGCTCACGCCACGTGGTGGCACTTTAGCGCCGGTTCGTGTCGAACCGGTACTAAAGGGGGGGTCCCTTTAGTGCCCACCAATTAGTGCCGGTTATGGAACCGGCACTAAAGGTCCTCTAATTATCTCTATTGCTTAGTTGTGTAAGAAAACGTTTAACTATTGATATGCATTAATAGAAAAATGCTAAAATAACTTTGATTTTGAAATCTTGACATAACTATTCTTTTTGCGAGTGACATATCTTTTTTTTGTGAAGTGACATATCTATGTACTACCTCTGTCCTGGTTTATTAGTCCCCATTTTATTCTGTGCCAAACTTTTACCTTAAATTTAACTAACAAAATGTTAATGCATGTCATAAAATTATATAATTGAAAACTATGTCGAAATATGAATCCAACAATATAATTTTTTGCAACATGCATTAATATTTTGTTAGTTAAATCTATACTTAAAATTTGACACAAAATACAAAGGGGACTTATAAACCAGGACAGAGGTGGTGTTTAACGAAGGAACTAAATAGTACATGTAAGAGATACTCTATTTTTAATAAGTGCATATATAGGTCCTCTTGTGCGGTCCCTTTGCTTTCCTCATCGAATTTCCTTAGCTGGTTCCATCACTAATTTTGGGAATATAGTTCCTTCATCAAAGAAAAGTATAGCATGTGCAGAATGTATGTCTTCACACCAGACATGTTTAGTCCTTTGTCATATGTATCCAATCTATCTCTGCAAAGGTTGCAGTCTGGTATAAATTGTATGAAACAATGAAAATAAATATGTCATATTATCTTTTTTTTTGGGTGAACCGATACATCATATTATGAATCGCTAGCTTCAAATTACATGTAGAAGATAGTACAACACATGCAATCCTCCTAGCTACCTGGTTCGAGAAAATAGAAAAAAATAGTTACGTACGGATGATTAAATCAATAGGCTAACCTTGGCTATTCCTCTTCTGAGAGCCGATTGATCGTTCACATGTGAACTTGACAACCTAGCTAGACAGCCATTTGGCCGAGTAGAGAAGTGGACGCTAAGCTTATTCATAGCTCAAAAGCCTTGCCATAGCCCACAGATGCATTCTCGTCTTTTAGTTTGCGCACATAGTAGCTTATGATTTTTATTTTTATTTTTTGCTTATTATGATCCTCAGTTCCTCACGATCGTCCTTCGGACACCTGGTACCATGACATCCAGAATCTCACATCGGTCGGAGCCAAGGAGAGCCTATCTATCCTGCGGCTGCGAGGGCCGCTACCATGACATGGAGCTACTGCCATGCTCGCAGCCTCATTTACCGGCGCAGGCCCAACCGAAGTCTTTTGATAATACAGTATAATATAGGTCTTCTCGATGCCTAAAGAAAAATCTTCCCGCTGGACGTGATTCTGCAAGATGTATATTACCTGAGTTATGAACGATATCTATTGTTGTATTCTATAATCCGGTCAAGGATCTCTGTCTTTTGAACGTGACTTGCCCAAAAAATACGTTCCTCTTTTATCGTCTGACCTGCCCAAAATGAAAAAAAAGCTACGACTACAACGTGAAGGTCTCTAGATTTCCTTTTTTTAGTATGATTTCTTTAAATTTAATAGGCTCTTCTTTTATCATCAAAAATCTGAACTGTATAATAGATTCAAACCCCAATAGAAAAAGATTCAAACCGCACCTGACAACATCCTCTTTTTCCTCGTGTCTCTGATTACCTTCCCTTATTTCTACATACAATAAACACACGTGATGGTGGCATTTTAAACTTCAGTGTGTCCTTCTCCTGTCCGTGACTCTTTTTTCTGGAGGCGAACAACATGTGGTCGAATGGTTAGAGGGACTGTGGTATACTAGCCTATCAGGGTTTAAATCTTGGTGCTCGCATTTATTTCTGGATTTATTTTAGTATTTTCGGCGTTGCACATTCAGTGGGAGGAGACGTTTCCGTCAACGACAAGGTGCCTATGGTGACTTCATAAATTTCAAGATGATATGCCGGCTCAGTCTATCGTAGGTGCTCATAGGGTAGAGTGTGTGTGTACGCGTTCATATGGGTAAGTATATGTACGTGTATATGAGCGTTTGCGTCTGTACTGTGTAAAAAACTCTTTTTCTAGAGACTCTCGTGCACGTAATTGTGATGACATGTGATTATGGCATTGTGAACATCAGCGTGTCCTTCTCCGGTAAGTAAATAGATTCAAACCCCACTAAGAAAAGATTTAAATCGCACCTGACAGCATCTCATTTTTCCTTCTGTTTCTCATTACCTTCCCTTATTTCTACATACAATAAACACACGTGATGGTGGCATTGTAAACTTCAGCGTGTCCTTCTTCTGTACGTAACTCTTTTTTTCTAGAGACTCATGCACCTAATTGTGATGGCACGTGATTGTGGCATTGTGAGCATCAGCGTGTCCTTCTCCTGTACGTAATTGTTTTTTCTTTTTCGAGAAACTCTGGCACGTACTATTTGTGATTGCACTTTCCCATCATATATGCATGTAAGTGATGGACGTGGCATGTGCAACATAACATATGCCTAGACACAATATTTTTATGTAACGCTACTCCCTCCGTCACAGTTTACAAGTCCTACGCGATTACCTAGGTTGTCAATTTTATCATCCTAATATAAACTATATAACACAAAAATTATACCTTTTGAAAATATAACATCTGAAGTTTATATTGGTATATTTTTTGTAATATATGACTTGTATTAGGTTGGTCAAATTGACGAACTAGGGATACGCGCACGCCCTGTAAACTGAGAAAGAGGTGGTATTTTTTTAAAATCTTAGCCATTTATATTAAAAGTTAATGATTGAGAATTTATGTGGATGAACGTGATGGCTTATTTGCTTCTTGTTTTAATAATATAATAATAGATAGATAGATAGATAGATTTTCCCACGTGCCATTGTTGGAGTGGTACGACGTAGTGTCTATATAACAATGGTGAACCCAAGATTTTTGGTCACCGGACGAAATATATGATGATAGTGGCAAAAAAAGGTCCTATATTTTGAGACAGGGAGTACTAATCTTATGAAACAACACTTATGTACTATCGAGGTCGAATTTTTAAAAAGTAAAATGCATGGGCATGTTTCGATCCGGGAAAGAAGAAGCACAATATCTTTCATATATTGTTACTACATGCATAAGAGGGAGGCGCGTGGCCGCTGGGTCAGGGCGATGCAGGTGTCCCGGTCAGAGCAAGACGGTGACGGCCGGCGTAGATCGACGGGCGGGCAGGCGCGCAGACGACGGCTGTGAGGGGCCGCCTTGTCGCGCGAGGCCGCTGGCTCGGTGAAGAGGCCGGACGGTCGCGCCAGTGTCGAAGTAGAGGCGCGCAAATGTCGACGGCGGCGGCGGGCGATGCAAACCGATTTTAGATCGGAAAACCAAAAAGAAACCGTTGATCAAGATGACCGGCGGAAGAGAGAAAAACCCGGAGCATGTGCCCGGAAAAGAGACTCTCTAGGACAGTCGGTCAACACGGCCAGCGGACGAACCCTAGGTATGGGTTTTTATTTTATTTGATGGTCTCCCGATAGTGCAAGCGAGTTTCGAGCGAAAGCTTCACCCTTTGGCACCAGCGCCGGCGACGCCCATGGGTGTTGTTTTCTTCCTGAAGAAGTCACCGTGGGTCTCACCCTTGTTCGAGGGCTCCGGGTTAAAACCCTTGTTTGTATGATCGGGCTTGGTAGCGCCAATGATTGGCACCGTGAACCTCCTGGGGGCATTGTCGTGAAGCTCAGGTGTCTGTGGTTGGGTCTCGGTGAGGTGTTAGACTAGTTCTATGCTTCATGTTGTATTTGTAGACAGTGGCGGATCCAGGATAGTATAATCAGGGGGGTGAGTGATGCTAAAACATGTTAGGGAGGGCCAAACCTTACAAAAAATGAGCTTTTAGCAGCAAATAACCAGTAATCATATACTGTTTATAAGCAAAGTAGCATGTAATCCCTGTTGCCTGTTGTTAGGGGGGGGGGGGGGCAGGGCTCCTACTGGTCCCCCTGTCTCCGCCATTGTTTGTAGATCTGTTTTATTTGAGGGCCTCCTCATCATAATGTATCATTCGACCATGTACTTTGTTGTATTGTTTTATCTATAATAAAGTGGGGCGAAAGCCTGTAGGGTCATAGGCTAGAAAATTAAGCCAATTGTCCATATCGACTAGTTCCATAGAGATCTACTCCATACTAGTTTCATAGGCTAGGAAATTAAGCGAACTGTCCATGTCGACTAGTTCCATAGACTAGAAAATTAAGCCAACTGTCCATGTCGACTAGTTCCATAGAGTGCAAAATAAATACTCTCTCTCTATCTATCTATATCAACCGGCCCACACCACACAGTGTGGAGCAGTACATTTGTGTTTGACTTAGGGCACACAATAATAATGATGAACAGGATAATTTGGGCCACGGTTGTGGTGTGCACACCATGGCCTATTGATGTCCGTGTCGGCTTCTGAATCTCGATTTGAAAGAAGTTTCTCAAACCAGGAAAGGAAGGAGTACAATAAATATAGATTTTTGCGATGGAGGAAGGAGTACAACATGTTTCCAAGTTAGCACAATGTATTCCTAAATAAACTTAGTACATTGTGTACACATAAGCACAAGACCATCTGTTAATTTCTTAGAGAAACACTTCTGTAAGATAGTCGATTTGACGCGTTACCTCATTACTCTCTCTCTCTCTCTCTCTCTCTCTCTCTC
>NC_041392.1:724544985-724546360 GCF_002162155.2 Triticum dicoccoides
ACCTCCCCCCTTTAGTCCCGGTTCAATCCAGAACCGGGACTAAAGGCCCTCCACGTGGGCAGTGCGCAGAGCCCAGTCAGGAGACCCTTTGGTCCCGGTTGGTGGCACCAACCGGGACCAATAGGCATCCACGCGTCAGCACTTCTGTGGCTGGGGTTTTTGTTTTTTTTTGAAAGGGGGGGTTGGGGGTTTTGGGGGTATTGGGGGGTTAATTTAGGTGTTTCATATATTGTGTTAGCTAGCTATAATTAATAGAGAGAAGTGTCCTCTGTTATGTCCGTGCTTGGTTGACGCTACGTACTATACATACGTATAGAGAGGACTAGACACGCTAGCTAGCTAGTAAGCAAACGAAGGAAACATAAGATCGTCATGAACATATATGCATACAGATAGAAGTGATATCGACCACCTCTCCTTCTCCGAGAGATTGGTCGAACAACAAGTTCTCGTATATCTATCTGACACTACCGGCTACATATATACAATAATTATCTCTTACAAATATAATCATACGGACTCAGGGTCCACATAGAATTCTCCGTCTTCAGGGATCACGTGGTCAAGAAAGAATGCCACCAATTCCTCTTGAATTGCTCGCATGCGATCTGGTGCTAGGAGTTCATCCCGCTTCCGAAACATCTAATTTTAAGAAGGGGGTCAATACATATATATATATATATATATATATATATATATATAAATGAATGAAACTCAACACAAATGATGGTAATAAAATAAAATTGTGAATTTTGTTATTTACGTACTTCATATTGTTCGTTAGAGTACCCGCCCCGCTCACAGGTCGTGTGGCGGATGGACTCGCAGATGTAGTATCCACAGAAATCATTCCCTTGTTCCTGCCACAACCACTTTACAAGAAATAGAGGTCAATCAAACTGATAAGCAAGAATGCTAAATGGTATTGATGAAACTAGCGCTTGAATCACTAGGAGATGCGCGGAACATGCTACTATAGTACTTACTTTCGGGTGTCTAAATTCCAGCTTCTTCGGCAGTCCCGGAACTGTTTTGGTGAATTTTCTCCAAACCCTGCCGGACAAAGAAAACAATTACTTGATATCAGGAAATGAATAAAGTTGCTGATATGGTGGATAATGATCGATCTAACTTACTTCTTAAGGATTTCAGTCATGTCCGCATACTCCTTGGGATCTTTTCGTTTAGAGTCCAAGACGGTTACTACTCCCTGCTCAAGCTTAATCTCTAGGAGAATATAGTGGAAACTGCACACACATGCATAACTCATGAATTACATTACTATAACCTTGACTAATATATAAGGGAAATCGAATACGCACAAGATAGTAACACTCACCTGAAGTTGTAAGGAAAGAGTATTATATCTTTGTTT
>NC_041392.1:724546641-724548208 GCF_002162155.2 Triticum dicoccoides
GAGAGGCTTCCCATACTCATATCTTTGTATCTGCACGTCCATGGGTTCATAATGTACTTTGTCGGGCAGGTAATCTGCAAGATTGCTATAACCGGGCACCATCCTCGGATCATTAGCGACGTTGTGGCTAGGCACCTTGAACGGGGGGCACGATTGCTTCGCTTGTTCGCCGAGCTGGGCAATTTGTTTCCCAGCTCGTCGTTCTTTCAGCCTTTGATCACTGACAGTACTTCCCGACCGCTCCGCTTCGGCAAATTCCTTTCCAATAATGCGGTCATAGTTTCCTTGCGGCGGATCAGACTTCGGTGGTTTTGTCAGGGCAGCCAGAATGCGCTTCACTTTCACCCGATCTACCTTCTCCTCCGGAGGTGGATGTTTCTTTGCTTTCACCCCTTCAAAGAAGTTCCTCACTTCTTCTCGCGCGATCTCGGCGTTCTCCTCCAGGGTCCTCTCATATGGTAACTTCTCTGGAGTCTTCAGAGAAGGACCGAATCTTCCGCCTCTGGTTGTACTGCTAGACGCCGACCGAGCAGACGGAGCGGTTGTCTTCTTTACTTTCTTAAGAGGCGGAGAAGGACTACGACGCGCCGGAGCAGCTGGAGCGGCGGCAGGTCTCTTCCGCCCTTGCTGACGAGGCGGAGAAGGAGGAGGCTGGCTGCTCGGGCGCGTCGGCGCAGGCGGAGAAGGAGGCGGAGTGCCGCCACGCGCCGGAGAAGGAGCCGGCCGAGGGCCCTGATCGTCACTCGCCGGAGGAGGAGGCGGTGGAGGCGGAGTGCCCTGACTCGCCGAAGGAGGAGGAGGAGGCGGTGGCATCCAGTTCGGAAGGTTGATGAGCTCCTTCCGCCATAGGCATGGAGTCTTCAGAGCAGACCCCAGCCGAGTCTCCCCTTCACCGGTAGGGTGGTCAAGCTGGAGGTCCTCAAATCCCTCTGTTATCTCATCCACCATCACCCTAGTATATCCTTCTGGAGTCGGCCAGCAGTGAAAAGTTGCGTCGGGTTCAGTAGGATAAACAAAGCCAACAGCCGCCTTGACCTTCAAATTCATCCATTGAGTCATAAGGTGGCAATTTTGAGACTCCGTTATAGCATCCACGGGATAGCTGGCAGGAGCCATCAAGGCATGCTCCAGCTGAAGCAGCTCGGTGGAAGCCACGCTGCTTCTGCGCTGAGATGGCGGGGTAGCTTTGGGGGAGGCTTCGGCAGTACGTTTGCTGCGATTTGCTTCTCGTTCCTCTATCGCGTCTACCCTTGCTTGCAGCGCCTGTATTTGGGTCTGCTGCACTTTTTTCCTCCTCTCATGGGATTTGTAACCGCCTGCGTCCGGAAACCCAACCTTCCACGGAATGGAGCCTGGCGTGCCTCGTGTCCGTCCAGGGTGCTCAGGATTCCCGAGGGCCATTGTGAGCTCGTCGTTCTCTCTGTCTGGAAAGAACGTCCCTTCCTGCGCTGCTTCGATATACTGCTTAAGCTTACTGACTGGTATGTCCATTTGATCGTTCGTCCAAATGCACTTCCCTGTTACAGGGTCCAGTGTTCCGCCAGCCCTGAAGAACCAAGTCCGGCAA